>NW_005323641.1:0-1424 GCF_000412655.1 Myotis brandtii | reverse complement strand
ACTATCTTGAAGAGATATCTGCACTCCCATATACATTGAAGCACTATTCATATCAGCAAACTTGACAAATCTATACATTGATTAGAAGGTGAAAGAATCCAGGTAAAGTAGGACATCTCTGATAAGCTACCAAAACCTTGAGAATGCCATTTACATCATTCAGCAAAATGGATACCTAAGTATCCATCTATAGATGAGTGGATAAAGAAAATGTGATATATATATATAATGAAATTTTAAAGAAAATTCCACCAGTTGCAATAGCATGAATGATGCTGGAAGGCATTATGCTAAGTGAAATTAGCTGGACAGCGAAATAAAACACTGCATGGTATTACCTTACATGTGGAATCCAAAAAAGAAAAAAAGAACAAGTTCTCTTCCAGTTCTACATTATGTATAAAAAAGAGTAGGTCTTTGAAAGAGAAAGCCCAGGCTAGACTGGCAAATATGTGGTACAAAAGTGGCGCCATCCTCCCCCATAGGGACCCAGATCACCCTCCTTTACTTGGAGCCCCTACAGAGCCTCAGAATCCTTCTCTACCCACTCCTTCTGTCAGCCTCTGCCAGATGCCCACCATCGGCTCATGAGTTGAAATTTACTTGCTATCCCTGAAGGGGAAAGATCAACAGAAGAAAAAAATTCATTTCCATGTAGGCAGGGCAGGGCAGAGCTCAGCAATAATGACGGCCGGGTTTCAGAGACCTCCACAGACATCAGACTTTGGAGGTCAAACTCAGGTTTGAGGCCGAAAGAACAGAGAAGCCTTCAGAACAGCAAGGACAAGATCCCCGAGTTTGTTTGAAATGGAACCTGAAATCAAACACACGGACACGTCTGTGTTTAGTTCTCAAGATGTGGAGCTGCCTTTGTGATTCAGGTCATCCTTTATAAATTACGTTCTTCTTCTGGGCCAAGGAAGGAAAGAAAATACTCAAATCCATACGCTGTATTTATTTGATTTTACTGAAAACGTATATGTTCAGTTGTTCTATTGTAAATGAGGCACATGTGGAATCCATATATATAGGGGAGAAACAGATGGTGCAGTCTCTCCCCGCATGTGTCCACAGAGGCTAGGAAGTCTAAGATATACAAAGAATCCAAGGTTTGGAGATAGTGTGTATATTATTCACAGCTGAAAAATCCTGGAGTCATCGACTTCAGAGTTTCTCCAAGTGTGGTCCACAAACCACCTGCCTCGGAACCTCCTGGGGTGTCTATTAATATGCAGACCTCCTGAATCCTCTCCTCACAGCTCCACAAGCCTGATTCTCGGCCAGTGACGTGTTCCTAGTCGGGAGGGAGCCTCCTGAAGCAACAAATGTTACTCTGTGACTCTGGGGACCGCGGTCTGTGCTTCTGGGCATGACTGTATTTCATAGACAAACCTAAATACATTTTAGACTTATCAGGGGTTTTA
>NW_005323640.1:0-1423 GCF_000412655.1 Myotis brandtii | reverse complement strand
CTGGTCCATCCAGGGCCTGGCCCAGCATGTGCTTGGCGAGTGTGTGCAGAGGAAAGAATGAAAAAACAGGCGACAGAGTATTCCCAGTATGAATGGAACCAAAGCCTTAAGCAAAAACAAGGGATTCTACTGGGGAATTAGAATTTGGGTGGGCACAGCCTTGTAGCAGACAGTGCCCCTGAACTCAAATTCAGCTCAATCCCTCACGCTGATGGAATAACCTTGACCCTGAAAGAGAAGGAATAGAAAATGTACTGAACTCCCACGGGACATGGTGGAGGCCAGTCACCAGGTACCTGAATCCCGCTGGTCCAGGGTCATAGAGTTCCATCTCCTTGTGATGTCGATGTAGAGGATGTCCACGGCGGCCATAGACAAGCTGCTGCTGCTCAGCTTGCAATTCCTGCAAAAGACGAGAAGGAACACGTCACTGCTGGGCCAAACCCGTCCTGTTCTGTCTTGCGTCCAGGCCTTTGCCTGGGCTGTGTCCCTACACGGTTTTCTCTAATGATCATATCAGGTGCCTGGATGAGACTGGTGCTCCTTATATGACAGGCCTTCCCTTCCCAGGGCTGGAGCTAAGGAAGGGTGCATGGCAGGGAATGGTGGGAGAGAAGGCTGGAAATGTAAGTTGAGGTTAGATCATGTGGGCTCCTGTACTGGCTAATTAGGGTTTTAATGGGCTGCAAAGAGCAGTCATCTGTAATGAAGTGTGCCCACCTGTCCCTACACATCCATGTAGGTTTCTGTCTGCTCTGCAGAGGAAATGGGGACTCCACATTCCAAAACACACCCTACACGTGTCTTCCCCTTCCCCTCCGCTGGTCTCTGCAGAGGGAAGGAAAGCTGGGCCTGCAGTGCCGTGTTCTCCGGCCAGTGCCCCACAGCTGACAGAGGCACGCTCAGTGACCAATGATAACAGCGCGTCACCGGCACCCGTGCAGGTGTCACTGCTGTGCAGAAGTGACCCCCTCCCCCAGGAAACACTCACCAGGAAAGTCCTGGGGCCAAATCTGCAGACAGGGGCTCAAGGCCTCTGCGCTTGACCATCTCAGTCTGTCACCCGGAGATTCTACACGGCCCGAGCCAGCACTGCGAGCCCAGGACTCCCAGAGCAGAATGGCAAGGCTCCCCACACCCTGTGTGTGGGCTGAGGCAGCATCGCTGGGGACCCCTGATGCTCATTTCTGACTTTAGGGGAGTCACCTGAAAACACAGGAGGAGGGAGAGGGCAGGGCTCTGAGCTCCCCTAGTTTAGGAGCAGAGAGGCCAAGAGAGCCAGGTTTTCAGTCTGATGTCAGCAATGGTGCGCCCTGCTGACAAGTCACAGAGGGTGTTTGGAATCCTCCTCCTCCCCAATTGTGTCTTATTTGTTGTTGTTGTTTTTTTGGTCTGGAAATGTGGGGAGGCAGTCTGGCACACA
>NW_005323639.1:0-1423 GCF_000412655.1 Myotis brandtii | reverse complement strand
TTTTTTTAAAGGGGATCCTGCTTTCACTCACTCCTTCCCTCCTGTAGCCACCATTACCTGGGTCTACTCGACGCTGCATTTCCTTGGGTGTCTTTTTCCAATCGCTGCTACATCATTCCATTGATAGCGTACAGTGATGTATTAGAATCTCTAAGCTGCCAATAGCCTCCATTTTATGATTGTGGGTTTGTGCTCATTTTATTTCCCTACTTCATTTTAATGAGCAGGGCAAGGAGATAAATAAATATTAGCCCATCTTCTTGATGTAATGCCATGATTCTTTAAAAGCCTAATTGAAGAGCTAGAAGATAACATGGCAAGGAAATGTATTGTCTTAAAAGATGAACCTTTATGTGGGATTTGCATGTGGAGCAACTCACAGGCTCCACAGAGGAAAACTCATCTCTCTCATGATTAAAATACTATATTCTGACAACTCCCGACCTGAGTATTTCTCTGTGAGTTCAGAAAATGATGATACCAGCAGCGACAGTAGTCCTAACAGCAGCAACAAAGTGTTTTATATTTCCCCAGCATTTTATGGTTTCTTAGAGAACTTTCATGAGCATCGTCTCACCTTGCAGACCCCATTTTCCCTGGAAGCACTGCTGTTTCAATTTTTCAGGCGAGGAACTCACCGAGACTGAGGGTCTGCCCGAGGCTGGGGCGTAAGCCTTGCTGACTGCTCTCGTGTGGCTTGCCCTGCACCCAGCTCCCTCTGCTCCTTAGGCATCTGCATGGCACGACTACAGCGGAAGGCTTAGCTTGATGTTGGTGCCAGATACCTTGTGTAACGTGCTACAACCTGAAACCTTTATTCTCAGTGTAGTATCTTGGGGGTAATTTAATCCCGCTCCATGGAAAGCCAGAGAGCGCCATCTCTGTGTGAACCCAGCCTGCGCTCTTTCCCTTGGCCTGCAACAAAGGACCGCGTGCCCCCGGAGCGTCCCACTCGGCTGTGCCAGCCGAAATCTAGCCTTTCAAATCTCCGCCCTTGTGTTTGCCTCCGAGTTATCACCTGAGAAACAGGGCCCACATCTTGTATGCCCATTTGTATGCTAATGCAGCCGGGCCTGTGAAAGATGGTATCCGGACCAGGCCGGCAGGCACTGATTATCCGGTTCCACGTCTGCAGAGAGAGAATGTCACATTCCCATCAGAGCCTCCAACCACAGAAATGCAGCCCGGGCCTGGGACCCCACTTGGGGGTGACGCAGGAGATGTCATCGCGTGCAGACACGCTCATGCTCTTCCTGATAATGCCCGGCACTGGCTCCGTTTTTATTTCCACACAGTCAGTAAAGGACTCTAATTGCATAGCAGAACTAATGTGAAATCAATGTGGGAAATTGAAAATAAAGATGCAGAAAAGAGGAAAATCAGTCACAGGTGATAACATCAAGTAGCAATAAATCCTCCTAAC
>NW_005323638.1:0-1423 GCF_000412655.1 Myotis brandtii | reverse complement strand
TAATGGCTTTCTCTATGAGGTATGAATAACTGGTTTTTATTTCCTATTATTTTTTAAGTCTGTGTTTTTATGGTAAACATATATGATAAAATAAAGGGCAAGTAAATGCATTTGAACTTTACACTCTACTTTTTTTTCATGCTTGATATTTTCAGATCATCGGACTCCTGTTGCAACTTGCTTTATTGACTTTTTCCTCTTTGTTTCATTCCCATGAGAATATAAAATGTCTTTGTCATTTTGTCTCCAAATCTGTTGCTCTATCTTTCCTTTTCCCTACTTTTTCCCATACTCAATTTCTCATGCTAGATGTTTCATATGAACTTAAAGTATTTAAGGGTGGTCACTCCTTATTTGCCTTTGGAAATCCAGGATGTGAACAGTATTTAGTAAACTTTCATCCATCATGTAAATTCTTAATTCTTTGAAGAGGCACAAATGGACTGAACTTACCCCCTAATGCCCTGACTTTAAGCACTTTCAACCATCAAGAAAAGTAAATCATTTAAGTTTGGAACTGACAAGAAACAGACTCAGTTATCTCCAACGTATATGCTAAAGAATGGCCTGCCAAGGGTTTTGTGTAAAGGCAAAAGATAATAAACTTAAAATGTATATACTAGTCAATGAATGTTTCAAATATACAACAGAGTGAGTGGTCCAATTCCAGAAATAAATGCCTTGCATTGAATATAAAATTAATGCCAACTCAATGAGTTTATTTTCTGAGTGAAGAAACTCAATTCTCTACCTTAAATGAAATGAAATGTATCTATCTGATATTAGATGACACAAAGATATCAACTAAATAAAATTTCCTGATTACCTGGTTTATGACAATGATGACAAATGTAACTCCATCCATTTTACATGCCTTAAAAATAGTGGAGAATTTGATATTTATTGTATCATTCAGTTATGTATATTTTGAGGCTTTTGAAAAAAAATAAATCATTTGACAACTCTTAGTAAGAAAATACTAAGAATGATACTGTAGTAGTTATGTATGGCTTTGGACATTTAAAAATGTTGTCCTATAATCCTGTTAATTACTGAACCAGGTTAATATATGGCATATGGAAGAGGGGTATTATGTATGAGTTGTGGCTAATAATTAAAATCTTCTTTCTTACCTAATGATTTATTCTATCTTACTCACTAAGAGTTCTTAGCATATCAAAGGGATGTCTACATATTAACAATTAGATAAGGAATAGATGTGCCAACGAGGCATAATTTATTAGTTTTAGGATTGTTAATAAGCATAATTTATTGACTGAAAAACTTCAGGATTTAATTCCACTTTCTAAGTATGCCACTTCTTTACTACCTACCAGAACTCCATCAAAGGGACTGGGAAAGCATAATGATTGGTCACTTTTGATGGATATTTGGTGTGACCTGGCCATCAAAATATAAATGT
>NW_005323637.1:0-1423 GCF_000412655.1 Myotis brandtii | reverse complement strand
AGCTACCTGACCAGGGTGACTTAATTGCCTCTTTAAAGACCTTACATTCTGAGATGTTGGGAGTTAGGGCTTCAACATATGAATTTTTTAAGGAAGGGGTGCAATTCAGCTCATAACACTCATCGGTGTGTTGTTAGCAATTTTATTTATTGTGACACTGTTCAGAGATAGTATTGTGTGCTTTGGGGGAGAGTGGTGGAGCCCTTTGCATATGGGAAATAAGATATTGCAGGCACATTTCAATAAATATATATTTTTGAATAGGTAATACATTCATGTTTCAAAATTTAAAAAGTCATTGAAGAGGAGACATGAAGGGACAATAAACATAAGAAGAGGCACTAGTAACCAAGAGAAATGTAAATGAAGCTCATAATAGCACACCATGTCACACACACTAGATTGGCAAAAAACCTAAAATCTGTTAATATTAAGTGTTGGTGAGAATGCAAAAGAACAAAACCCCTTCATGCTGCTGGTGGGAATGTAAATTGGCACAACTACTTTGGAAACCATTTGGCAAATGGTCGCTGAGGTAGAAGGCCCATCACTGGCCCAGCAGTCCCACTGCCAGGATCAAACCCTCCAGGACTCTCTCACTTGTGCACCCAGAGATGGGCATGAGGAAGTTCACAACAGCCCAAATGGGAAATAGCCCAATGCCTAACACCAGGACAATAGATAAATAAAGTGGGTATACTCACCCAATGGAATTTACATTACAATGAAAATACATGACTTAAAGTTGCAAGCATCAGCATGGATGAATCTTAGAACAGTGGTGAGGGAAATTGGCTTGTTACAGAAAAATACATACAGTGTGACACCAGTTTTACAAAGTTCAAAACAAGTCAAGTGAGCTAATAATGTATCACTTAGAGAGACATATATTTGTGATAAAACTCTAGAGGCAAGCAAAATAGAGGATAACAGGAGAGTGGTTGCCTCTGTGGGATCAGGGAGGAGATGCAGGGAGTAGCAACACTATTGGCAATGTCCCATATGTTACGATGGATGGTGGATCCACAGGGCAGAATTAATTATTGTTCAATCTCAGTATATACATTCATTTCAGATATTCTTTGTACATATGATATAATTCATTATAAAAATGTTTGAAAAGTTCCAAAGGTAGAAGAATGTATGTAACGAAAATCTTTCTCTGAAGGCAAAATCTGTTTTTCCCCCCAGATTTTTGTGCATCATTCAGAGACAATGTATACTTACAGAGATAATTTATACTGACATCATTCAAAGATAACTCATATTTGACAGCAAAACATGCATGTACATGTGTGTGTGTGGATTCTGTCTCCCCTGGTTTTTATACAATGGCAGCATTTCTGCAGGCTCCTTTTAAACAACACTATCATTAGATAGTAGATGGTCAGGGTAAGTAGAAAGTCTGGGGGGGGGGGGGGGA
>NW_005323636.1:0-1423 GCF_000412655.1 Myotis brandtii | reverse complement strand
ACCTTGTCTTGATGTTGTGAGAGACTCTATGATAAACACAACCACAGTTCCCCATACTTTCCAAGAAAATCAACAGTGAAATTATCTCAGAACAAGACTAAACTTTGCCTGATCTCCCTGAATCTATATTGTAAAATCCTTAAGTTGTCTGCTTTCCTCTGAAGACTCATTTTGGAGCTGCTCTCATGTTGCAACTTTTTGACAAAGGTTTGAGCTCATGACTTTGGCTGGTGTTTCTTCTCCCACAATCCTTACAGCGGTCTGACTTTAGATGGCTTCCACATCACCTTCAACTACATCCAAGTCCCACTTCTTTTCAGGTCTCATAGATATCGAACTCCTTGTGGAGACTGGCAAACTTAATGAGAAACATCCCAAAAGAGAAGAGAAAAGCCCAGCCAAAGTATATATGGAGGAAGTTACAAATCAGACTCTTAGAAAAAGGACCAGTAACGTGAGGTGACTTTCCTTTAAGTCTGAAAATCACAAGAAAACCAACAAAAAGCCTTACCTTTGATAAATATTTTTTGCTTGATCAAACTTCAGTTTCCTGAATCTTCCTCCAGGTACAGCAGTGCACTTCCTTATAAAGTTTACTTTATGCAAGAACCCTGCTAAGTCAATTTAACCATAACCCCCAACCTCCATCTCTGATGAGGTCCCCCAGATAATGTGCACCCTTCAGCCTGTCTTCAGCAAGAATCCTCTTATGTAAACTGCTTGCCCCTGGTATTTCCTCTTTGTAATTTCCTCCCCACTGGCCTCCCCACCCTGCCCCTCAGCTATAGGCTATACATTTCTACTTGCGCATGCAGTATTTGACACTGAGCCCCATCTCTCTCCCTCACTACAAAATCCCACTGAAGCGCTTCCTATATAAACAGCCATGGGCCTTCATGAAGTCTGCCATACCATCTTTAACCAGTGCCATACCTATGTTTTATCTTCTATCACACTGAGGCCACCTCCCTCATGAGGATGATGGGACAGGAGTAATTGACAATTATTTACATCTACTTCACGCCAACCTGAAACACTTCTGCCTCCATTTGCACAAACTGAATGACCCCCTTTTCCAGAAAACCAGAATCTTCATGTTCACAGATCTGGGGGCTAGATGCAAATGTACCAACATTGCTATTGACAGACTATATCATTTAAAACAGCCTTCTTTAGAACAAATGATAAGTCACCTGCAGAATTCCCCCAAAAAGAGGCAATACAGACACGACTACACTAGCCACCAAATAAAATCATTCAATTTAGAAGAACATTAGTATGATAGTTCCAATTTTGAAAGTTAATTTTACTTTTTACATTTTAGAGATCAGGGGAAAACAAAACTCTCCTCGGAAGGGCATTTGTAGAAAATCTGAAAAGAAATGCAGGTTGATGGACCCACCTGTGGTAAAGAACAGGTTTT
>NW_005323635.1:0-1423 GCF_000412655.1 Myotis brandtii | reverse complement strand
ATGGTGATTTGGATCTGTGTGGTGGCAGAATAAATTAGAGAAATGGATGACTCAGCTCCCATCATGAAGGTAGAAGAACAAGAAAAAGCTGTTGATGGACTATATGTAGAAGATGAGGGTAAGAGAGGGACAAGAGATGACTTTTAGATTTTTAAAAATTGAATAGTGAGGCAGATGTTAGCCCATTCACTGAGATGAAGAAGGCTGAGAATGAAAAGTTTTGGAAGTGGAGGGTTGGGACAGTTGAGTTTTGCTCTTGTTGAGATGCCTCTTTCAATATCCAAGTGGAGCTACCAAGTAGGCAAATGGGAGATGGCTCAGGATCAATACTACAGATATAAATTTGGGACTCATCAGTCTATTAATGGTGCTGTGGGTTGAATTGTGTCTCCTAGTCCCCCAAAGATATGTTGAAGTCCTGACTCCCAGTACCTCAGAATGTAACCTCTTTTAGAAATATGATCATTGCAGATGTTAATAGTCAAGTTAGGATGAAATTATACTGGAGTGGAGTAGGCTCTCAATCTGATCAGACTGGTGTCCTTATAAGAAGATAAGAGACACAGAGATTTGGACACACGAGGAGAGAATGCTATGTGATGATTCACGCAGAGACTGGAGTGATGCAGCTGCAAACCAAAAAAAGCCAAGGATTGTCAGCAAACCAACGGAATCCAGGAAGAGGCAAGGAAGGATTCTACCCCACAGACTCAAAGGGAACATAGCCCTGCTGACAACTTGATTTCAGACTTCTGGCCTCCAAAACTGTAAGACAAAACCTTTCCGTTGTTTTAAGCAATCTAGTTTGTGTACTAGGCTATGGCACCGGCCCAGAAACTGATAAGATGGTATTTAAGGGCAAGGACCTGGCGAAAACATTCAGTGTGAGAATATATACAGGAAAGAGAGCTAATAACTGAGCCGTGAGGCATTCCAACTGGGAAGATCTATGGCATTGCCCCAGTTTCTGGCTGGTTTCTGACTCCGGTGGTACCTCAGTGCTTCCTCCCACATAGACAAGCTTATGACACCCTACCCAGGCGCTGCAGACATGTGTCATGGTTTCCCCTGGTGTTATCTTCGTGCCTCTGTCTGTTACAATGACTCATGCCAGTGCTGCCTCACTAAAATGAGAGAGAGAAAGGCTGGCAACCTTGAGAAGTACTTCTTTTGTTACCATATGTTAAAGGAGTTTACGGAATTGTCCGATTCACAACTAATAAACAATGGCATCAGAATATTAAGATCAGAGTATTTAAAAACTCATTATTTTTAATTATAGTCTCACTATAGCTTCTTATGCCAATAACGAGGGAGCCTTCACATCATTGTGAACATGGTGATATTCTGTGTTAGTGGACTCATAGACCCTTTTTATTTTTTATTAAAAATATATTTTATTGATTGTTTACAGAGAGAAAGG
>NW_005323634.1:0-1422 GCF_000412655.1 Myotis brandtii | reverse complement strand
GCCCTCGAGTCAAAAAGTTTGCCCACCCCTGGCTATGTACAAACTTGTGTTAAATTTGCAAAGAATTTGTCCTAGTGAAAGAAGCATTATGGAAGCTATCCAGCCATCAACATATGTGGGAGTGTTTTACTGGGCATTGGATGGGAGGTTAGAGTTTAAACATGAACCAACAGCCCAACATGCTGGGCTGAAGAATGAAAAATGGGTAGGTCACAGACAGATAATTGTTATTGTTTTTTTATTCTTCACAAAACATGTATAATCCTCGGTAATCATTTGTTTAAGTTATATAAATTACTGTTAACTTTGAAACCCAGTTTGTCATCTTCATCTGTGATTTATACCAGATTATATAAACGACATGGTGTCTTCGATCTAATAAGACATTTATCTTCATGAAGGAGGCCACTGCCATCCTGAGTGACAGCTTACTTACCCTTATCACGGTTAACTCAACACTGAGGCCTTAATTTCTAACAATGATCTGAAATCGGACGGACTCACCTGAAGCCAACAGAAACTCGTTCAGAAATTCCCCACGCTCATGAAAGTACGTGTTTTACAGCAGAATCTGTTCTCTGGCCCCCAAAACACAGACATGGAAACAAGTTTTGTGTTTTTTCACAACGTGCAGTCTAAACACACATAAATTCCATTAGGGTTGACAGGAATCATGTGCTTTTATTAAAGAAAAATATACCTGTGGGCAACCAAGATGAAAGCAACTGTCTAAAGAATAAATAGAAAATGAGATACATGCTCATTGGATGCGTGAATATATGCACATATGTTTATTTATATATTTACATATGGACAGAGACTATCTTGAGTCACTTTCATTATCTTCATATCAGAGAACAAAAAGGAACTAAAAGCTTTAAGCATGTTCTCATAATTTATGTCATTGAAACACACATACACACACTCCAAGAAAGTAACGCGCTTGGCTCTATCAGTGAGAAGGAAGCAAATCGCTTCCTCCTTTTAGGCCATTAACTCTTTTCACGTCCTAGGGAGCCAGTGATGGAGCCTGCAATGGGTGCCTTCAACATTCCAAATAGAGCAGCCCTGGAATACACACATGCTTCTCCAAAGTTGTCAGCGGGATTCGGCCTGAGTTTTACCTGATCATTGAGGTCACTCACCACTAGTCGCTGCGTCATTAATTTATATACCTCAGTAAACACTGTAAGAAATGCAGTTTATTTACTCTGTGCAGCGATGTAATTTATACACTAAAATCACGCCTTATATACGACTCACAGCAACGGGTGTCTCAATCTGGCTTGTAAACAAACATCTTTTATACTCATTGAGTATCAAGTCTATCAGGGGGTGCTATGAGTAGACTTAGGTAGCAAGACTTGCTTAATAAGTGGAAACTCTAGGTATAGGATTCCAGCTCAGTAAGAGGAAACCTTA
>NW_005323633.1:0-1422 GCF_000412655.1 Myotis brandtii | reverse complement strand
GGGGACTTAAACAGTAGAAATTTATTTCTCCATAGTGCTTGAGGCAGGAACTCCCTGGTCTGGGTGTGGGCAGTGTTAGCTCCTTCTGAGGCCTCTCCTCATGGCTTGCAGATGTCTGTCTTCTCTCTATGCCCTCACATCATCTCCCCTCTGTGTCTGCATCCTGTTCTCATCTTGTAAGGATACCATTCCTATTCAGTTAGGTCCCACCCATACAACCTCCTTTTGTCTTAAGTAACCCTTGAACGACCCTGTCTCCAAATGCAGCCACATTCTGAGGCACTAGGTGTTAGGACTTGACCCTTTGGGGGTTTGGGGGAATACAATTCAGCCCATAACAGATTGTTCTGTAACCGCCCTCCTTGCCAGGAATTTTTCTGTCAGATGCTGTGTAACCACAGCGCCAGCCCACCTACTAATCCTGAGGGAGGCCATCGCATGGACACGGGAAGCCAGCATGTCTGACTGAGCTATGAAGACCCCCTGATCAGGAAGAAAACCCATCCGTGCCATGGAAAGGCCTGTATAGTGATCTGTACCTCTTGTTTCTTTGTAAAAATGTGTGGATGGAACCGGGCATTTTGTCATACAAATGAAGTGCTTGGTGAGGTGTGATGATGTGCATGGGAGGGAAGAACCACTGACTTGAAATAAGACACCTACCCTGTGGCCCTCTCTCCATCTCAGAGACACTGAGGCGCTCTTCTCCCCCTGCCCCCGACACACCAGGTCTGAACCTTTCTCTGTCTCTGATCAGGCCCCTGCTCACTTGCCCATTTTGTCCTCTTCAGTCATTATTCTTTACTGTTTTCTCTGTTTGAGAAAAATCTCAATATTAACTTAAAGCTCCAACTTTTTAAAAGCTGTTTCCAGTTCTGTTTAGCATGACAACAAAATCTTTCTCTTAAAATTCTTCCAGACTTTCTTGTGATACCAAACCCCTCTTTTGGAATGTCTCCACTGTGTCAGTTATCTGACCTGAGACTCAGGGACCTCTCAGGACTGGGCTCATGGAGTTTCCCTGAATCAAGTTCGCCTCTCTCTTCTCTGATCACATTTCCCAGGCTCCAGTCCTATGTACTGACCTCACTTAACATTTCCTCATTTTCCTCTGAGTTCCAGTTCTTTGTAAAGGTCTTAAACATCGTTACAATTCTTTCCCACTACCTGGGCAACATGGAATTCAAAATTATGACTCCATTACTCAGACAAATATTGGCACAAAGTTATTTAAGCTAAATTATACATGATTACTCCAGCCCCAAACAGAATACATCTGTTGTGGATATACCTGTGATTGTAGGGTGGGCACACATGCTTGTGTGAGAGTGTGTAGATATGAGAACTATTTTCTTCTGGAAGGTTAAGTCTCATGAGCTTACTAGACCTTTTCTATTTGCTTTCAAATTCCAATATTCATGC
>NW_005323632.1:0-1422 GCF_000412655.1 Myotis brandtii | reverse complement strand
TATGTTTCACAACCATTGGCTAAATTTTAGTCTTAGAGAGGCAGGGACGGAGTTGTTAAAGTAACATATGTCTGGAAGGAGAAAACAATGAACCAGAAGTAGGGAGATGGATGTTGAATGAAAAGTTGGTTAAGATTGGAGGGAAGCTTCAGTTACTTTACAGTTGTACCCCTGATTGTTCTGCACCTCAGTGATCTTAAAGTGACAGATGTGACTCAGGGCTGTTCCCAGGAGGTGATTAGTAGAATTACACTGTTCTCTGGTTCCATCCATTGAGTAGAAAATATTAGAAGAATTAAAAATGAGATCAACATGCCTTAAAATTAATTCTTAGCAGAAAGAGGAATTTAAATTATTTGCTAATACTACATTTAAAAAATGTCGTTTATCTTTGAACTTTTAAGTTGAACAGGCAAGAGAATATTTTAGGAATTGGGAATTTAAACCAGATAAGTAAATTTAAACACCTAGTTATATCTTTTCTAGTATCTCCTGTTACATGATATTGATAAATGGCCTCTATTTATTCAAAATCCACATAATTTTACAGAAAAATGATGAAAATTAGATATCTAAAACACATATTCATGTAATCTGTAAGTATTGACTGTAATGAATTGAAAGAACAGGGGAGAAATTGGAATTTAACAAGATCAGGAATTGAGCCAGACCAATTACAGAGTTAGAGGAACTAATGGGATAATAGCACTGCCTTATACAAATTCTGACTTGATTTTCAAAAGCATTGTAAAATGGGGTATGTTTTCATCTAATCTGAGCTGGTATACATATTAAAAGGATCCCATCTGGAAGCTCAGTACACCACACTGTACCGATATTTGTAATCAGGATAGTGGCCCAGTCCCGTTTCCTCAAATGTGAACCCAATTTTTGCTTTAACTTATTTTAGCTTGTGCCATTCAAACCCGTACAAATTATAATCATATTCCAGTGGTAAGGGAATCAAAGTCTAAGTCTACCTCAACTAAATTTAGCTAGCCGGAGTGTTCAAACTTTAACTAAAGCCTTTATTGAGCAAACCACCTTCTCCCTTCAATTATGAAGGAAGAGCTCAGTATAGGTAAACTTCATTGAAACTTCAATTCCCTTGTGGAGGAAAAAAGACAATTGTATATTTTAGAGGAAATCTAAGAGTCATAGAGGAAGTCAGGTTATTCTTGCTATCACAATAATAATGTTGCACCTGGATCCCAGATCTGCTAAAATAGACTTCAGATTTTACATGAGCCTCAGTAAACATTTCACTCTATTAGATCTCCCTTTCTCACATTTATAAATATAGCTTTTATTCTAATTTCTTTTCATGTTGTATTCTTGAGGAGGGATAAATGAGTTACCTTGATGGGGGACAATCTGTTGATGTGCATAAAAGGGATAATGCTTTGACCAAATTATTGTTAG
>NW_005323631.1:0-1422 GCF_000412655.1 Myotis brandtii | reverse complement strand
TCATCTAGACCCAGATTCCAACTTTATAAAATGGGAGTAACAGTAGCAACCACACAGAATTAATGTAGAATAAGTTAAATGATGGCCAGCACTATACCTGGAACACCAACATTAAGTAATTCTTGAATTCGAACTGAATCTGGCCTCACAAATTGACCTAGAAGTAGGCAACTGGAATCAGTTTCTATATTTGTTCTCCCAGAATATTAAGGAGGTTTTAGTAGTCACTGTTCTTTTCTGTGAATGCATTGCTTCATTTATAAAATAAACACAATGTCAAATAAAAAAGTGTTTGTGTGTTTTCTGTTAAGTGTCTTGTAATGGAGCTATCATTTATTATGATCTCTATGAACCTGTAGTAAAAAGTTTCTTCCGAATCAGTCTAGAATTTTTGAAAAGTAATTAGTTAATATCCCATTAGTTGTCCTCCTTTCTCATAATAAGCTTAGCAACAATTCTTGAACTCTACAAATCAGGCAAGTCTTATTGTACCCTGTATTTTCTCCTTTGTCCCTAACTTGGCAGTGCTTTTTGTCTACATGACAACAAAATGTCTGGATGAAGAATAAAATATTCAATCATCTAGATGTTTTGTCTACACAATGCTACATGTTTTGTTATGTAGACAAAACATCCAGATGATTGTGTTTTTTTCCTTTTCATCCAGATGTTTTGGCATTATTTATGCATAGCTCATGTCTAGTTTACTATTCATTGAAACAGGAAGAGAGCACAAATGTAAGAGGTGAGTTCAAATGACATGAAAAATGTCTTGGGCATTAGATCACAGGTGAACATTTCCCTGCATTAAAATAATTCATTTCTTGAATACCTATGGTATTTATTCACTTAGCATTTTTGTACTTTAAATGTATGAAACATTACACAGAAAAACATGGTTGGATACATAGAATATCTAAAATACTGCTTACAAATATTATTTAGAATGGAGAGGGAAAAGGGGGGAAGGTTTGGTTTGATGAAATAAATCCTTTGATGTCATGAATGTGGGAGACAGTGATGATTACCTACAAAAGCTATTCTGAACCATTTTCTCTCTTTCTGCCTCCCAATAATGGGGCTGAAAAGGCAGACACTTGATTTCTTGGCTTCTCAGTGGTGGGTAGATGACCAAGTGACCCGATTTTTGATAATGGGAAATGTGATATGAGATTGCTGAGAAGTAGAGTTTGCTTGTTGATGAAAAAAAGAGCTGTGAGGGAGAGTTTATTAATTCTGTTACTTCCTTATTTGCCTTTTGTTGAATATAGATATGATATGGAAGCTGCAGCAGCCACTTTGCAACCATAGGACAATAAGCGTGAGGATGAAAAAACAGCAAATAGTGGAGTACAATGGATATAAAAAAGAATGGGTCCCTGACACCATTGCTGAGTTGCTGGTCCATCCTTAGGCCTCCAA
>NW_005323630.1:0-1422 GCF_000412655.1 Myotis brandtii | reverse complement strand
CCCCACCTCTCCGGCCCTGTGTGCCCAGGCCTGTGTGCCCAGGTATGTCCTGCCCCGGGGTGGCCTGGGTGTCAGGGTGGGTGAGGAGTGCAGGAGAAGAATGACCCTGTGGGCAGGGTGTAAGCACCTGGAGTGGGAGGGGGCAAACCTGGGAGGGGACAGTCCCAAAGCTCCACCCCCACCCCAGCCTCCTCCCAGGAAGCCCCGCGTGAGATGAACAGGGTGGGCCTGGCCTGAAACAGAGTTTGGGGCAGCCTTGGAGATGTGGGTGTTTGTGGGGCTGGAGCTTTGGTTAAGACCCTGCATACCACACGGCTCCAGCCCCTCCCGTGCTTCATCCCCTGCACGTCTCTGCCCTGTCCTGATGTGGACTTGCCTCCTCCTGACAGTGCCAAGCACCTGGGGTCTGTGGGCTCTCTGGTCCACCTGCTCAGCCCCCTGCGATGGAGGCATCCAGACACGTGGGCGCAGCTGGGCAGCTGGCTCGGCTGCTGGGGACGCCAGGGACCCCACAGCCAGACCAGGGACTGCAACACACAGCCATGCACGGGTGCCAGGTCCCCTCCCAGTTGTTCTCCCGCAAGTCCCTGGGGATTTGACCTTTCCTTAGCCCCGCCTTCGCACCCCTCTCTTGAGCTAAGAGAGACATTGCTGGATTTCCTGTGTCTCCTCCAGCTCCTACCCACTGGAGACCAGGTACCAGCTGTGGCCCGAGGGAGGGGGCCTCCTCTGGCTTCTCCATCCTGTCAACAGACTCCCCAGCCCTTGCCTTCACTCCTGCTGAGACCAGCTCTGTCTTCCCATCCAGTCCAGTGCCCAGGGGACATGGTGTTCCACTCAGCTGAGCAGTATCGCCAAGAGGGGGGGTCTCTGCTCTCGGCTGTGCCTGGCGCAGGGCCCAGGGGTGGAATGCACCAGTTTCTGTGCCCCTGGCTGCACCTGCCCCCCTGGCCTCTTCCTGCACAACGCCAGCTGCCTACCCCGCACTCGGTGCCCCTGCCAGATGCACAGGTGTGTCTATGAACCGGGAGCAGTGGCTCACCTCAACTCCTGTAACAACTGGTAAGCCACCAGAGTCAGGGCAAAAGGTGGCGGAGGAGGGACAGGGGCTTGGAGGCTCCAGAGATGAGCAGGTGTGGATTCACATGCACTGGAGATGGGGTGGGAGTGTGTGTTCAGCCTGCCTCCATGGTGCCAGAGTGAATGAGAGTCTGTAAGGAATTGTCATGCCCATTTGACTGATGGGAAGATTGAGGCTCTGATAAGTGAAGCAATTTATGATGGGACTAGAGCCTGGGTAGGGGCTTCTATTCCTCCAATTACTTTTGCTTCTCTTTCCTGAATTTCCCCTGGTTTCCAATCAGAAACCTAGAAACACCCAGTATTCAAAGCTTATACCAGGCCCTGCCACCAGAGGGCAAG
>NW_005323629.1:0-1422 GCF_000412655.1 Myotis brandtii | reverse complement strand
TTTTTTTTTGCCATTCATTCATCCTAGTTCTTTCAACAGACTCTAATTTCCATTTGGGAATCTAGGCCTTCCCCAGTCTCAAGCCTTCTGACTTGCGAGAGGTTTCATCATGTCCCAGGAGTGAGCATGTGGTCCTGCTCTAGCAAAATTAGTGCCTCATGTTTCTGGGAACAGTGTTGGTTCAGGGTTGGGTTCAATTAGAGCTATTCTAGAGTTTTCCTTCGAGGCACTATTCCTACCGAGCTAGCATATAATGCAACAGGAAGTTAGAGATGCCACTGACTTCTTGCTATGACATGGAAACTGACCTAAAGTCAACATACAAAGAATAGCAAAGCAGAACTCAATGATGTAGCAAAATCTAATCTTTATAATGTCATGTGAGCCCTTAATCCATGAAACCAGCACTATCACAAAAAATTATAGATATAAGAGCCAATAAATTATTCAGGTTTTGTAGATTTATTTATCACTTAAAGTTAAAACCTTAGGAATGATATACTGACCCCCATCATTCATTGAAGATTGAGGACAGTTTCATAATCTCTCCCTTTATGCCACCTATTGTTATAACTGTAGGGGATTTAAGAGCTATTGACTGGAACTTTTTATCTTTGAAGTGCTCTAATCATTCAGAAATGGTATGCACTAAACGTCTTTTATATTTGCACAACCTTCCCTACATTTCAAGCCTCTATGTGATAATTTGACTTCAGAGAGCTCTCTCCTCCTTTGAGTCTATCATTATCTCCAAGTCATCATCTCCTCTTTCCTTTGCCTCACCCATACACATCCAAGACTCTATTTCTTCCGTGACCTGAACTGTTTTTATAAATTGTCTTGGAAACCACATTTTACTGAATAGTCCAGTTAAACTACAACTTTGGAGAAATAAAGTAATTTACTTTCTCTGCTCTGATAGTTCAGCCACTGGGTGATTGAGTTTAGTTTGGCTAAAACACACAACCTAACACACACAACCCTACAAATGAGAGCCTTGCCTCAGGTTGGCCCTGCATGAGCCCCTGGTGGGAGCTACCTCCTATTTGCATGGATACCTATCCCAAATGTTCACCTTGATCTTCAAAACCCTCATTCAGTCCCTGTTCCCTTCAGCCTCAGCAGGTGAACTTTCTTCTTACTTCAGTGAGAATATTGGGGCTTTCAGTAATCTTGCTTCTTTTCTGCTCCCTACATTTACTTTTATTTCTGCCAGCCCCTGTATTACCTCCATTGTGTCAAGATCAGAGTAGGAGCTATGTCCACCTCCCACCAAATCTTGAGTCCACCTCCCATCAACTCCAGAATATCACTCAATTATTCATCCCCTCTCTCATACATATTTAACTGTCCTCTCCACGGAGCAGGTCCCCTCAGGCTGTGCACATGCTCAGTTCTTCTTTTGTCCTTTTTTTTTTTTTT
>NW_005323628.1:0-1422 GCF_000412655.1 Myotis brandtii | reverse complement strand
TGGGAATATGAGAGAGGAGGATATAATGCCTAAAGTGTTCTGAAAAATCCTCACCAAACTGAAGCCCTTATGACCTAATTGTATTGTGATTAATGCTGTTTGTCCGTTGCAGAGAATTATCAGTTTACGTGCTGAGCCAGCTGTCAAAGTTGAAATTTCTTGCAGAGGAAAAATGTACAATTTCATACCCCCAAAAGATAAAATAACCTTGAAGATTAAAATAAGAAAAGTTTCAGAACACAATTGCACATTTTCTAATGAAATGACAAAGTTGTTTCCATTCTAGACAGCATTTTTGACAAAGTTCCATATCTGAGGTTAATGACAATGTCTTAAGGGCACAAGTTTTGAAGGAGAATAGAACTGGTTCAGAAAATTGAAGAAAAATAAGAGAAGGAAAAATATTTATGGATAAGGTAACACCATATAGGCAAGTAAATAAAAATAAAAGTAAAAAGAGGTAATCAGAAATATGAGTTACTCTAAAACTCAAATAAGAGGCACATCAACATTAAAATGAGCTGTAAAGATGTGTAAATGTGTGCCACCAATTTTTTCAGACTATGTCCAAATAACCAATCTAATGATAAGAATAAAAAGAAGTACCAAACTTCTCCATGCTGAACAATAGTAAATGAGTTTGCTCCTTGATGAAAACATTATTATTTGTTGGTTTCCTAAGTAGTCACTGTTGGAGTTTAGCACACATTTACGAAGATGAAAGTGATTTGTGTACTCCAAATAAATAAATGAGCAACAATATGAAGAGGAAGACTTCTCATGTCTCATTCCTTTTATTAATGACTGTTTCTGCATGCCCCATCTATGTTTAGCTCTTTAGCCAGTTGACAAGTTGATGTAATCATAATATACTTATAATTAATCAAAGTCACAATGAAGCATGGACTATACTCAAAATATATTTAAAAAACACCTTGTAAATTAGAAATTAGTAGAATATTTTGTCAATGTTACTTCTAGAGTTTTCTGAAACATTGCCATTTATCAAGCAATCATTTAAGGTTTTTCTATATGCTGCAAGTAGAAGTAGGCTCTCCTAGGAACTAAAGCTATGCTTGAGTTGACAATAGAGCTTAAAAAAATTTTAAAAATCACACTCATGTATATCATTTCATAAATATTTACAAAACATTATATAAAAAAGATGATCTAACAAAGTCTTGGTGTAAGAGCTGAGAAAATAAAACATAATGCAATGTGCAGGAGTTATTTTTTAAAGTAAAGCATATTGATTTTGGTGTTAAACTAACAGATATAAATCTATGCAAATAAAACAGGAATGGTACAATTTGGATAGTGTCTGAAAATAAGCAGATTCTTTAATTTTCTAAGATGTTGGTTATATATTTAGAAGTGGTTAGATGAACAGGAAGAAAGGAAGGAAGGAAGGAAGGAAGGAAG
>NW_005323627.1:0-1422 GCF_000412655.1 Myotis brandtii | reverse complement strand
TTTTTTTTGATGGCCATGTACCATGTAGGAAACTTTAAATTTAACTAATATTGCGGGCTTATTATTTCTGATTTTCTAAGTACCAATAAATAAAACCCATGTTTATTCTTGAGATGCTTTACCATGAGGTTAAGCTCAAGAATATTTGGTTTACTGAGCAATGACAATCTCACATTGATGGCTGTTTTCTTGTATGATTAAGAAGTGAACATGATGTCTTCAATGATTAGTCCCTATTGTGTATATTCAATTCTTATTGAGTAATCAGTGCATATTGAAGATAGTAAAAATTAAATTTTACAGGAAATCATAACAAGAGTTGTCAGCCTTCATATTTAATAAAAATCAGATAGGAAGAACTACGTTTCCTTTTTAAAGTCGTTTCAGAGAGTAACAGTAGCCACTTTTTCACCAAGGGCACAAATTCCATTTTTCCAGCTAAGGGAAATTAGACTAATGGTTTTGAGAGCAAACCCAAATTCTAACTGTGGCTTTGATATTAACTAAGTTAAAGCCTGTCTTTGCCAATTATAAAATAGAAATTATATTTTTACTTTGCATCAGTGTTGAAAGGGATAAGGAATTAAATTCAATGACCTTTAAGTGCTAACTCATTACTTGTTCTTGTTAGGGGACCAAATAATAGTTATTTCCACCAGAGGAAGAATAGAATGCCCAGAGGTTTGGGACAGAGGTAGCTCTATGTAAAGATTTTATAAGTTCCAGAGGAAACAGAAATTATAAGTCATAAAGGGCTAGAAAATAAACAACCTGTCTATTAAAATCTCAGTCTTAGTTTAGCCCCTTTAAGCTGCATAGGCTTAATTGTGTGCAGCGGGATTATAAATGGAAACATTCATTTTGTTATGCTCAGTGTGTTTTCCATCTTCTATGGAGCATTTTCTTCCTCAGCCACACCAAAGTAGAAGCAAGTTTTCAAAGAAACCCCAGAGGCTTATTTTAGGACTGATCTTTGTTCTTCACTTTAGAGACGACACAAGATTGGGTCTGGAAGAAGGGAGAAGATGTGACAACTAAAAAGCAAAAGTTTTGGAAATGGTCTGTAGACCAGGGTGCAGAGTGGAAGAGACAAGGGAAGGGCACTGAAGCTGACTCCCTCCCCGCCAACCCCCTCCCCTGATTCATCACTGTAATACACTGGTCATTCAAAAACCCTGGGTCCCTGTGAGCCCCCTGACAAAGGTCAGGGAACTGGGGCACCTGGGTAGGGATGAGGACCAGAAAGAAGAGCCACACCCAGACCTGATCTGAAAGAGGGGGAAACTGGCCTCCTTGCCAACTGGACAGTGCACCCACCTCTGAATGTTTCTCATCTCTCGTTAGACTGAAACCTTTTGACAGCAAGGACTGAATCTCTGTTCAATCAATTTAATGTATTAACCATCACTCCCTAGTCCTCCT
>NW_005323626.1:0-1422 GCF_000412655.1 Myotis brandtii | reverse complement strand
TGTAATACCTTAATCAATAAAGAAAAAAAAGATACAAAAAAAAGAAAGAAAATAGCAGGTCAGATGAAATGAGAGTGATGACAGTTAAGGAGTTAATATTTTAACTATTTTAAATGAGGGTAAGCTTCCTAGAAAAGGCACCGCTGAACAGACTTGTAATTAGTGAGTGCAGGAGCTGTATGGATATATGGAGGAAAAGCAACCCAGCTCGAGGTAACAGCTAATGGAAAGGCTCTGAGGAGCATCCCTGGAATTTTTAGAAATAACACAAGAGACCAATGTGGAAGGAATAGGGGAGAAGAAAAAGAGGTCAGAAAGAATGGTAAGAATGGGTATAGAAGTGGTAGCAGACAGATGCCTTCATGCCTGGAAGCTATAATGACTTTTGTTTTAATACTAAGTCAAACGGAAAACCATTAGAGAGTTCTGAGTAAAGTTGTGATGTGATCTGACATTTTAAAGCCCACTTTGATTGCTGGATAGGAACTATTCTAAAAACCTAGGGAAGTGAAGATATTAGTTTTGACCAAAAGGAAAGTGGTAAAAGCAGTTTGATTCTGCATACATGTTGTAGCCAGAGTCAAAAGATTTCCTTTGGGAAATGATATCAATCCATGAACAAAACACATTTCATCTTTTTTAAACTAATATATATATTTCAGGTTATTTTATTTCTCATGTATAAGATACCTATCCAGCACTTTACAGAATAACTGTTATGTCACAAAGTGACAGAACCTTGCATGATTCTACTGTCAAAGTCAATATTTGCATAGGCTATGTATATGTATTTAGTAAATATCTTTGTAATGCAATTAAAATATCTATTATGCAGTCTATTCACAATTCAGAATCTATTTTGAAATGCAAAAAAGTAAATCATATATGATATAGTTTTTAAGTGCATTATTTCATATCAAAATAATATATAAGAACTTAGAAAAATAAGCATGTTTATTATTGCAAAATATGAAAGTAATATGTGGAACATTATTTTCCTATATTATTTTACTTATATTTTCAAATAGTTAAATTTGTATTATGCATGCAAATAAAAGAGATAAACATAATAAGTGAAAAATGAATTTATTGATCCAATGCCTCATCTGGTAGACTAAATTATTGCTTTCAGTTTTACATTTTTTCTTATAGCTGTAATCTTTGCCATGTATTATTTAAATTTGTCCCACAGAAACACAGTATTTCCTTCTACCTTGATTTGGGGTTTAGCCATGTGATTTGCTTTGCTGGATGGGATGTCAATGGCTGTGACATAGCAGAGGTCTTAAGATGGGTTTGAGCACCTGGACTTTTCTTCTTGTGTTTACATCTTTGCTATGAGGAGAGATTCCCTCACATATCAGTTGTGCCTTCAGCCTGGAAGTAAAAATGATCTCCTGTGGAATGCAGCCAGCCCCACTG
>NW_005323625.1:0-1422 GCF_000412655.1 Myotis brandtii | reverse complement strand
ACTATGCATCTTTAACAAATAAAAAGTTTTCTTTCAATGCACCACAACACCCTCTGTGGTAATGAGGATGGTTATGAAACTTTGATGAGCCTATGAGGGGAGACTTAGTGTGCTACAGCATGCAATGAAGAGAAAGAGAGAGGAGCATGCATGGGATGCTTGCATGTGTACAATTACACATGTGCCTGCTGCAGACCCTTCAAATAAACATCTCAAGGAATCAACTCCAGTGTGTTTTCTGAATGACTATAATTTTAAACTTTTTAGAGGCTGACATTTTCTAATAAAAAATCATTTTACCAACTCCCTTTTCAAAATGGGGATTGATAAAATCCCCTTAATAAAACTTGTAATCATACATTAATGAATCTTCCATTTAGATGAGTTGAATTAGACTGTATAGCAACAGTCTGAATAAAAAGGGGAAAAACGAAAAAGAAAAGCATTCCAAATAAGATACACATTTCTCTGAGATGAGGGTGTCAAAGAATCTCTTTGAATTGACTGAATGATGTGCTGTTACACCCACATGTACTGCCACAGTCCCTAACATCTTATTGCAGAAAATGTGCATGTTTTCCCTGAGCCAATTAGGGATGTTGTGATGCATGGGAAGCTTTGGGGTTTTATTTACTGTGTCCCTATTCAGCTACAGTGATCATTCAGCCAGCTAATTTGCTTCCCCACTTTCTTTTTATTCAAAAAATTATACCTGTCACTGGCATGTTGCGAGGTGCTATAGGAGCATATAAATGATCAGATTATAAAAGAAGGTCATACAAGGCCATGTCTTAGTCAGCCACCTTATAACCCTAGCATTGCACCCATTCATCACCTTTACAATCCTGTGTGTGTTTTCAGGGGCAAGATATACATGATGCATATAACTCTAAAAATAATATATGCTTAAGTACACCAGAGAGTGAGAAGATGGAAGGAGAAATTCTGATTCAAAGGGATTCATGCAGGTGGTAAAATTTCAATAATAGACAGTTTGGAGAGCATTTAAGCAGAATAAATATTATTAACAAAGGTACCGTGGTTGGCAGGAAGAAGGAAGATGGGTTAGCTGCACAGTGAGAAGTCCAGTTTATTTAGAATGTGGGATATCGGGCTGAAATTCAGGTAGAGTTTTGGGGGTGGGTGGGAGATAGGGCTGGACCATCAGGTAGAATTGCAGTAAGATCATTATTGTGATACAAGAGTGGGAGATAGGGGTAAACAAGAAGGCAGAGGCTCAAGGGGTTGGGGATGGGGCTGAACTATTTGTTAGAGACCCAGGGAATGTGATATAGGACTGAATTATGAGATACAAGGTGCAGGGATGGGAAATAGGGCTTATCTTTTAGGTTGAGATAGATGATGGAAGGACCTGAATGTCATATGGAATTTGTTCCTCATTCTCCATGCCCTGGGGAAATC
>NW_005323624.1:0-1421 GCF_000412655.1 Myotis brandtii | reverse complement strand
TTCTTATACCCTGTGGATGGCCGTGACTACCTTCTAGCATGTGCATCCCCCACTTTGGCTCTATGCCTATCAGAGGAATCATTCTGAAATAAACCTACATTTTTAAAGTCATTTAGTAGCTCTCAATGACATTAGAAAAAAATCTAAATTCCTAACATAAAGAAGACAAGGCTGTTCATGAACTAAGCATTGACTACTTCTCAAAACTAAACTAAAATAATATGTATGAAAGCTTTTATGAAATGATTTACACATGTCTAAATATTAAATGATTTGTACTTTAAAAACATGTATTAATACATAGTGCCTTGGTCAGTCACTGTTATACTTGTGCTGTAGGCTAAACAGGGGTGATATGACAGCCAGACTATATGCCATGAAATGTCTACATCACTCTCGCCACAAGAATGTCAAATAAAGATAATTAATTTTCCTGGAAGGAATGGAATTAAAATGCATAATCGGTGTCTATAGCATTTATATATACAGTCCTTGAGAACTTAGTGAGCAAAAAAGAATAAATTGTTGGTAGTAGCATCAAAACTTTCATTGACACTACAAATTTTTTGTCAAAAACATGAGTGTTCCTAAAGTACCCCAGTACGAAGGAAATGTTTTTAAAAACAGGCAAACCTTGGCTGCTTTGGCTTCAATTTTAAAACAAAGCTCCACATCCTCCTTATTATATGACAGAGGTGGGGAAAGGAGACATTTCCTGCATGTGTGTTGAGATGAGAGGAGCTTAAGAGAGGAACAGAGCTGGATGTTATGTTATCCTGTTAACCTTTGTCAGGTGCCCTTCTGGCTCGACACGGTTCAAATTTCTGCCGTATATTTTGATACTTTCTATCTCCATAGCAGTTGCTCAGGAATATGTTGCCAATAACGACACTGAAAATGAAATTAATTTATAAATAGATCCTCCTGCTTCATATATGTCATTATTTAGGAGATTATATGAGGTTCTATGAGAGATTGAACATATGGTGAAAATAGTTTATTTTCTCAGAAAAACATAAGTTGTTAGAAATATGAAAATATAACTAAGCAAGCATCAGACAGATTAAATAAAGTGATTATTCAATATTTATTGCATATGGCAAGGAAAAGATAAAGTTGATTTTCTGTTTGAAAATATCAGTGTAAATAAGCAAATGGGTAATTTCTAAATCTTATTTTCTAGGTGATTATAAAATAAATAAATCTGTTCTAAAATATTAAGGAGACAAACAGTGAAGTTTAATATGAAGTACTAACTCATAATGAATCCTTTTTTTAAAACGTAGGGTTAACACTTGCCAACTTAAAATCTAATCTTTTATTGAACTAACAAGCAAAATAGTGACAGACTGATAGAGAGAGAGCAGGCTGACAGCTGCAGGGGTGGGGTGGGGGACAGTGGGGGAGTGGAGGGATTGAGC
>NW_005323623.1:0-1421 GCF_000412655.1 Myotis brandtii | reverse complement strand
AAAAAAATAAGGACACTAATTGTCATAAGAGAAGGCTTGTCTCCCTTTCGGCTCTGGGAGCATTTATATTTAGAGTTTCAAAAGAGAATTCACATTTTTAAACACAACAATTCAGAGGGAGACAAAAGCAAAGGGATCTAAAATGAAACCACTATGGAGCATGAAGCATGTACAGTGTCTGCTCTGCTTAGTAATAAACCTTTTTATAGCAGAGATAGCGGTAGGCTTGCTAGGTACATAATACATGATAATTAGTGTTCACACAATAGTATGTTATTGCTGAGATGTGTCCATTTCCTAAGGAGGACTCTACTTAGAAAGGTTACAGTGAGCCATTAATCCTAATTTTTCATTAAAAATCTTTGGAAACTGCACAAGCTCTGAGCAGAGTAAAATCCGATGTTAGCAGCAACAGTGTAAGCATGAACTGTATCAAAGAGAGTTGTGTGAATTCCTCCACGTCTTTGTAGGCATGGGGCATTAACATGAGTTTCCCTGGCTAAAGCTCAATCATCAATTAATTTGAACCAATATCAATACCTAAGTGGATTCCACCTGTGATTCCACCTTTATTTTCAGTCTAATGGTCTCATTTGAATGGTGTCCATGGATCATTGGAGATTTTAGCATCTGAAATCAGTACTATGTGAGTTTAGCAAACTTGCAAATTATGCTGCTGTTATATCGCTTGTCTCCATGGGTTAGTGTTTCTTCTATAACCTTTTCATATGAGAAGACCCATAAAATACTCTAAATGTCAACAGAGGTTTTGGAGAGCTCCCAAGTTGATGAATACACTAAGATGCTCAGAGGATGATGTGCCCAGAGAGGACACAGGAGCTCAGGAATCTCCCCCAGACTTTGCCTTATGCATTTCTTCATTTTGGCTGTTCTTCAGGTGTATCCTTTATAATAAAATAATAAGTGAAGTACCTTCCTGAGTTCTGTGAGACACTCCAGCAAATTATCAAAATTAAGGAGTGGGTACGGGAACCTTCCATTTATAACCGCTGGGTCAAAAATATAAGTGGACTTAAACTTGTGATTGGCAGTGGCGGGCAGTCTTGTGGGACTAAGCCCTTAACCTGTGGGATCCAATGCTAACTCTAGGTAGGTAAGTGTCAGAACTGAATTGAATTGTTGAACAGCCAGCTGGGGTCTGGAGAATCAGAGAACTCATTGTTGGTGCTGGAAAAGACTCCAGAATGACAAAAACAAAATAAACAAAACAAAACAAACATTCAATATCAAGAACGTCTAGATCTTGGCTTCTTAATGCCACTCTCCACCACAAAGAACTAAATCTCCTTGGAGAAGCAGCCAACTCTAAGTGGAACATAAACCTCGGCTGTCTTTTTGTGCCAGAAATGGAACAAAGTGAGCCAATGCCCTGGCCGGTGTGGCTCAGTTGGTTGAGCATT
>NW_005323622.1:0-1421 GCF_000412655.1 Myotis brandtii | reverse complement strand
TGTGTGTGTGTGTGTGTGTGTGCAAGTACATGCATGTGTATGAGAGATGGGGGTGCAATGAGCTCTTCAGGCTTCTGCAGCATCACAAAAGCAGAAAACAAAAACACATAACGCAAGCTTGAGACAATACACTGCAGCAGGAAATGACTGGGTGATATTGAGAAGATTCAGTCTCTACAGAGGATTTAATATCCAAGGTTTAATAGAATAAGCTAGAGATCCGACTGCTGCCACCTGTCCTGAGGCTGTAGTTGATAGCTACCTTCTCATTCATCCACCATCCATTCTATATTTATCTCACCCTTGGTCAGCACTACAACTGATTGATAGCCTATTGGGGTGACTAAGACAATGGCCTTGTTAGGCCATTGTTGCTGCAAATGCCTTTTCACCAATTTGAGCATGGAAACACCAAGAGACACTCCAGTGAATCCACTAGCTTTGTAGACATACATTCCCCTTGTCCCCACTAGGTGGAGCAGCATTCATAATACTCAGGGTCTACTATGAAGCAGGTCCTGCTAAGAACCCAGGTTTCTTCTCCATCTTCTTGGCCACTAGTGTGAGGCATCTAAATGATCAAGTGGTACATATATTCATTGACTCCTATTATAGACCATAGTAGAAGATTTTTTCCAAGATTTTCTCTAATTAGTAGAGAAATGAGAAGCACAAATTCTGCAATTGAGTCACTGGGAAGCATTGTGAGAGAGATCAATATTATTTCCACTTCTTGGCTCCCAAATTCATGTATTCTAGTTATTGGAAGCACAAGACCATATCTGTCAACCTAGGTTTCTTTGCCTATAAATATTCAGACAATGACCTCTCAACCCTATTGGTGTATTGCTCCTGAGGAGACTTGATGTTCCCTAGACCATGCCATTGTCCTATTAGGCCAGCTGCCTCCAGATGATGCAATGTATAGTAGGACCAGTAGATCCCATGATCATGTGTCCATTGTCACACATCCTTTACCATAAAGTGGGTCTCAATCAGAGGCAATATGTCAAAAAATAAGTATTTGGAAGTTTATCAGACTGAAGTGCTGGCAGAGGCACTATGAACAGGACAGAGTCATATCAAGAGAGGTGTCAATTACACAAAGACAAATCACTGCTCTCTCCAGGAAAAAAAGGGCTTTTATGTAATCAAGCAAGTGGCTTGCTCCTCCTTTTTTTGGATTTACCATCAATCTTTGCTGCTGACAGGCTGGACATTCTAAGAGGCAGTAGTTGCACCAGCTTTAGTAGCAGGAGCGTTAGCTGCTTGGCCAGGCATATGCCCCTCCTTAACCTCATGGTTTTTCCATATATGAGCATATCAGGCAAGCACTGAAGCTGCTGAGAACAAAGGCTAACACACATTGGACAAGTCATCCTGTCTACTTGCTTACTGAGTGCCTCCCCTGCAGTAGGGCT
>NW_005323621.1:0-1421 GCF_000412655.1 Myotis brandtii | reverse complement strand
CCATTTGCATATTATGCTTTTATTATTATAGATAGTAAAACTGCCAACAACAAAATCAGGAAATGTTATCAGTACTGAAGTTGTTCTGTTTTTGCCTTTTTGCCAGAGTCTTGCATGGTCTCATAGCTGAGATCCCCTGAGTTAATCATTCCCAAAGAGAGCTGAGCATATGAATATAGATAGGGATGTCCTTTAACATAGCTGAAGTCTTCATTTACAAATGTAGGGCACTTGTCAGTGTGAATGTAAAAAAAATTAATTAAGGTATTAATTTTGGTATGCTTAAATAATTAACATATGTTTCCAGCTAAAAGTAATGTTTTGAAGTTTAAAATACTTTCGGTTCACCTATGTTTCTGAATCAAGTGTCAATCTGATGAGCTCTGAAATTAATCATTTGAACTGCTCCTTAACTACATAATTTAATTGATTAAAAGATTACTCTTCTAGAGTTTATAACATGAAAAGACTTATTAGAAAATGATCACCTTGCTAATGCATAGCAGGAGACTTCAAGCTAGAAAATAAACTGATTGGTTATAACAATGTTGTTTGCAATACCAATAGAAAATCAGTGGTGGTCTTTTTGTTGTTTTCACACATTTCTGGTACATTTACATTCATGAAATGTAAGAAAAGCTTGCCTAGAAATTCTTGAAAAGTCATTGATTCTACATTTCCGGGTTTGCTTGTTTTTATTAACAACTAAAATAAAAACGTATGAATATATCTTAAGGATTCTTTTCTTTCATGGAATTTAGTAAGCAAGCATGTGTTAATTTGTGTAAACTCTTATCTTTAGAATATTTTTTGTTTGTAGTTCTTGCTTTCAGAAAAATTGGCATTAATTATAATAGCAGAAGCAATTCTAAATGTCAGTTCAAAATTTTACAGCTTGAAACAGCTCATCCTTCAATAATTAGGTCAATAAAACTAACTTAATTTAATTCAAACAGTGATGCTGTTTTTAAGGCCTTGTGGAGTCATTACAATTAGTAATTCATAATTAGTATTTTATTGATGTCCTAGCACCATGTTGCTGAGGATCATCAAGAAACTATGATGATTGGCCATAATTTGATAAACTTTCAGAACCATTGCATTAATTATGTGCCTTCCAATTAAATCTGAAGTTAATGAATGTATATGAATATTGTGGAGATGAATTTAAAGGTCTGCTCAATCTTAATTATAAAGCAGTTTTTTTTCTAAAATTCTAATTATAACTATCCTAGTTATTAGATTTAGACAAAATGAGGCTTATCCAAAATATGAAATTAGAATATTGTTCATTCCCAACAATCAACTTTCTAAAATGGAAGTGGCAGATTCAAAACAGCAGTTGATGTAATTGCTGTACAATTTGATGAATAAAAAAACTATAAAGAGATTTTTAGAATGAACCAAGAACAGAAAAAAAA
>NW_005323620.1:0-1421 GCF_000412655.1 Myotis brandtii | reverse complement strand
GAAGAGGCAAGTTCGGGTCACAGAGAAGGTCAATGTACAGAGGCCGGAAGGGAGATCAGAAACGCAAAACCAATCAGCGGGCATCACCTGACATCAGGCCGCAGAGGAACAACGCACACATCCAACTTTCACACATTACAGACGGTTGGACAGTATCTGCATGCAAACAAACAGCATCCAAAAGTTGGTGTCTCGTGACTTGATAGATTACAAAACTATCAAGGATCTGCTTCATTTCAAATAAGAGCTCAGGGTGGTTCTGAGCCAATGAACACCAAGTAATTTACATGTGTCTGACTCAGGACTTACCTTTTAACCTGACACCAAATTCACTCACTGAAAACTGCTAGAAGAGGCACATAAATTGAGGGTTAGAATTCTCCAGGGGCTTTTCTCGGGTCTCTGGCACACAGCCAAAGATGACCAAACTCTGTAGCCACTCTAATCACAACAGAAAATTTCTGGGCAGTCGGTCACTTGCACACATAGGCACCTCATGTCAGTGACATCGCTTTAAATGAAGCAAAGCAAAACGGGCTTTGAATTAAGCTGTTGAGGATACGAAATATTTTTAACCTGAAAGACACTTACCTAAAAGCGTGAGTTCCTTCATCATTTAATCTAATTTGGGGGAAGGGGTACACTTCGGGGGCGTTGGGGGGAGTAGTAAATAGTCCTCATTAGTCCTTGCTAAAAATCACAAAACCATAGGTCCTATGGCATAGGATCATATTAGCTGAAGTGAGAACTATATTCCTTGATAAACGGAATGTACCAAGAGCCAACAATTTCACCACAAACAAAAGCCTGCCCTTCACAAGTGCCATAGTAATCATTCTTATTTCAAAGACACTTGCTGACTGCACAGTGTACATTTAAAGCACATCAGCAGAATAATCCTCCCCGAATGGTAGTTACAACAGATTTCTCAAAATCTTCCAAGGAATTACAGAAACCTATTCCCTGAGGATTCCTGGGAGTCTGAGAGCCAAGCGTGATTGTGAACTAACCTCCTGTACACAGTGGATTACATGTACCTGATCAGTGCCTGGATCCCTCTGTAACATGCAAGCAATTATTGTAGGTACCTCGCTCCCCAAAAGAAAAGGCCTCTCCTGTCAACACAGGGGAAACTATTCGGGAAGCCCACATGGTAACTGCCTTAAACTCTGGCCATTTCAGGCAGTTAAAACAAAGCGGACACCCAACAGGGAGCCCAAAATATAGTGGACGTCCCCACCCTGAGATATGTCCTACGAAAACACTCCCCCTTTAAGATGTGCTAAGCACACCAGGCCTTTCTCTAAACGAAGCATGCCGGCGGGACCACAGGGCAGGACCTACAACTTGTCCAGGAAGAAGGTCCGAAAGCACCTCTTTTTACTTCCCCGCCCAGCCGCGCTTTCCCGGGAGACACGGCT
>NW_005323619.1:0-1421 GCF_000412655.1 Myotis brandtii | reverse complement strand
AGAGAGAGAGAGAGTCTTTTACACCTTCCTTGCATTAATTGTAGGCCTATGAGAAGGTGACAAGGTCAGAATCTGTAGCAATTAAGTTGACTGGATACACTCCAGGTTAAAAGAAATAAGCATAAAATAGCACAATGAAAATAATTTAGAAACATTCATTTTAAGTGTGAATTTGCACATGAAAAGGAGCATACACCTGTCTGAATGTATTTAAAGCGATATGTTTTGTTCTCATTTCAATAAAAATATAATAGTTATGTGTGATATCGGTGAATATGTTAGGACTAAGGAAGCTCAGAAATTTGGCTCTAAAATGCCAAGTACTCCACAGAACAGGATGCAGAGTATTAGCTTGTGACATTACCATTTTAAAATACTACACACCGAATCATTAACTGATCAGGTATCGAGGGGAAAAAAATCTCCTGGGAAGAGTTATCCTCTAAATAGTTCCATAATTGTCAATAGTTAGAGGAATGAGGAGACTTGAAGAAAAATCCTATTCTAGATTTTCCCCGGCGAGTCTCATATTTTTCATGCTGAGAGGAATGCTAAGAAAACTGGCCCAGCAACTCTATTACTCCGGACTAGATTTTTATTATAGTCATTCCTTGGTGGGCTCCAGGTTGAACATAAATCAAGAAAGGGGCTCAATGAGTTGGTGAGAAGAGAGATTTACCAGCAGTATTTATTGCCATCCTGGTTCTATGGAAATTGTATGTGTGTAACAGGAGATTGAATAGGTCTGCAGAGGTTAGAAGACATAGATAGGTAAGTGATAGATAGTAAATTTTATAGACATTTCCTCCTATGGATTCCTGACTCACCTTGGAGACTCATTTGATTGCTTCCAGATCATTTGCCTTAGTGAACTTGTTTTTTTTGTGTGTTTTTTTTGGGGGGGGTCGAGAAGGGGGGTGCAAAGGAAATAAACATTAAGCTGTCATGGATTCATAACTTTTCAGAATTTTGATAGCTGAATTTTTATAGATTCATAGGTCATTTCCAGGCTATACCTCCAAAGGATTTCTGAATCTTATTCCACTTTGAAACACTGTCTATACTTTGTCTTTATCGGGTTATAGTTTGGGTTTCTGTTTGAAATTACTCTAATGCAGTCATTTTAGGACCATCTTCTGACACCCAGTTACTCTCAGATGAAAGGGGTTGGGAAACATCATGGAAGGGAAGAAATAAGTAACCAACTCCACAAACCTTTTTGAGCATTGTATTAGTTTCCTATATCTTGTGTATCAAATTACTTCAACCTTGGTAGGGTGGTGAGGGCTTGGGGGGTGGGGGGTTTGGAGAGGTCAATGGGGGGAAAAGGGACATATATAATACTTTCAACTATAAAGATTTTTTTTAAAAAACCTCAAATTTATTGTGCTCTAGGTCTTTGCTTATAATACAGCAGGTCT
>NW_005323618.1:0-1421 GCF_000412655.1 Myotis brandtii | reverse complement strand
ATTAAATTAATTTCTACCTTTCAAGTTTCCATGTATATAAAGTTACCCAATCAAAGGAATTATTTTCTCTAAACTAAGAGGATGGAGAGAGATGCCATTACCACATACACACATACACATTGTGAAGTAATAAGTTCTCACTCCCACATGCAAAACTGGTCTTATTCATCTTTCCAGAAATTAATTCAATCTGGAAAATAAAACACAATTTAATATACATACTTCCTGTTGCTCTACCCACTTACTTATTTGCATTTTCAGCTTTTAATTAGGTTTGTAATATAAATCCTTTGAGATTAACTGCTTTATTCAGTTTATATAATTAATATACTATCCTCAGGCCCAAAGTCACCATAAGTAATTGGTGAAAAAAGTCAAATTAGATCAATGAATTTTTGCCAAAGTCTGTGTGACCCAGAAGCTTTTCTAAAGTATTTATGGAACTCTGGTCTACTTATTTCTTATTGTTGTTTCCATAAACTTCTCCTTCCATTCCCTTGCCTGGGTCATATCATCTATGCCCAGGAATTGCCAAGAACCAGAATTACATATAGCCCAAACTTGTACTCTAAGTTCTAGACCCATCTAGCATCTTCCCACCTGACATTCTTTTTTGAACATTTCAGATGGTTCTTGGAATCCACAAATCTAAATCTTAACTCAACCTGCTCTTAAGTTCTCCTCCCCTAAAACCTGTGGACCTCTTCCAGGGCTGTCTATCTCAGGGACTGGAACTACCCTCCATTCAGTTATACAAGCCAGAAAGCAGTCTCAGCAAGGCCTCCTGATTTACACCCCTTAAAGCATCTTTAAAACTCATTTTCTGTATGTCTGTAGCCCCACCCTAGCTGAACTACATTATCTTTTACTGTAATATACATACTACTGATCTCCCTGAACCCACTCTGGCCCCCTCTTCAATCCATTCTGCACTATAGGCAAAGTGATCTTATGATAAAAAAAAGACCCTTCCACCCTGATAATGTTATAGAAAAAATATCCTAAACCTGGTTTAAAATGGTCCTCATGACCAAGCCTGTTCCTCTATGATGACCCATGTGTCTCTGTTTCTGGGCCCTACTAGAGCCCCAGCTTTGCCATGTGTGGGTGAATCACTGATAAGTCTGACACCTCACTAGACTAAAGATCTTTAAGGAAAGAATAATGTGCATTTTTCTAACAGTTTTATTCCAGCACTAACACAGTTCATAGCACCAATGAGTGCTTACCAAATAATTGTTCCATGAGTGAATAGACAGATGACCTTTTATTGAAAGATAAGTAGCTATCTGCAGGTGTAAGTTCATAAAGATATAGATAAGGACCACTTTCCTATGTAACTCTCCTACCTCTCCCAGAATGATTGAAATTCAAAGACTAAACTCTGGCTGGTGTGGCTCAGTTGGTTGGGCATCATCCCA
>NW_005323617.1:0-1420 GCF_000412655.1 Myotis brandtii | reverse complement strand
AAAAAAAAAAAAGCACACTGCATTCATTTGGAGGATTATTGAGGGATTTTTGAAATAGCATCACTCACTGATGACCTTACAACATCGGTCAAGGAGAGATGTGTGAACCAACAGATCAATTAGAATCCCTTTACTCCATTACAAAATCTTCCAGATTCTTCCTTGCTGAAAAAATGAAAGGAAGGGCGATAAATTCCTATGCTTCATGGTGTTAATTGATTGCAAGCTGGGGTCAGAAAGACATGTCTCCCCAAGGAGTACTCCTACACAATTTAGAGGCACTGTGGGGGCTCTAACGTGCCTAACATGCATTAAGTAGTGGTCACTGTCAAGTACCACGTAGCAAAATTTAGTATGCTTCTGGTTTGTGCTCACAGGGGAAGCACCAGAGTATTCAGGGGTCCCCATCTCCTCAAGAATGAGGGTTTTTAATAATCCTGTCACCCAATGAGGTCTTTCCTTCTATAGCCAAAAGGGGACTATTTTTAAAAGAGAAAATAGATGGTAAGATACAGTCATGGTTGTTGATTTTTTAAGAAAAAAATAAACAGAAAGGAAAAGTTTATCTGTTTCAAAAGATTTTCAACATGAAAAGAGTATAAGTGAACAATATAGAATAAGCATTAGGGTGCTGATTTGGGGTTTCATCGGACCTCACTTAAGCAAGGAAGCTTAGGTGAAGTTACTGAAATTGTATCGGCCTCAGTATCTCATCTGTAACATGGGCATCATACTTGGACCTGCCTCATCAGATTCGTATCAATCAGTAAACGAGGTGATACACATATAATACTTAGTACTGTCAGCAGAGTGCAGGAAACACACAGTAAACGTTCATGACTTCCCAGGCAGGCAGTAACAGCTCAGGGTCTGAAATCAAGGGGCTGAGGTTCCCCTTCATGGATTTGACACCTATTTCCAATGACACTGAGCAATTCAGGGGGCCTCCTCAAGTTTCAGTCTCCTCATCAATAAAATGGATAATGATAGTGTCGACCTCCCAGCATTGTATTAGGATTAAATGAAATAACCTCTATGAAGCATTAGAATGGTGCATAGTGATTGCTCCCTAATACCAGTAGTAGTGCACTTGTGGAGGGGTTCGGAATGAGCATACCCCCAAGATGGGCCTCCATGGTATGCAGATTATCTTGACCTAAAGGCAACCAAGACCCTGCGGGCTCAAGAGAAACTTCTGCCCCCACCCTTAACTATCTAGAAGAATTTAAATTAGGGGTCTGGCCCATGATAAGCGTTATCATCAGAAACAGCCTTTTACCTACTGGCATGGCAGGGCAAACTACTAATTACTGAATATGTGCTCTCCCTGCAATTACCTTCTGAAGCCCCAAGCCACCTTCCCTCATCCCCAGCTCAGAATGTCATATATCTCTCATTTTTCCCTTCCTGCCTCTGAACT
>NW_005323616.1:0-1420 GCF_000412655.1 Myotis brandtii | reverse complement strand
TGTCTGGGGAAGAGCTGGTGGGAATTGGAGGCTGGCGTGTTGACCATTTCGCGCCCCGTGTGCTAGCCTCTGAGCCCACCATCTTGCTCCAGCAGCCAGCTGTGCACAGATGCAGGCCAGCAGCACCTTGCCTGCTGCACAGCGCGTGTCTTGCTTTCTGCCCAGCTTCTCTGCCACTGTGTCTCCAGGAGCCCATTCCATCATAGAAATACCACCAAGGCATCACCCTGTGGGACTGCCCTTCACCAACACGAGAGCCAGTGCAGCAACACTCCCCCCCGGCCCCCAGAGGACAGGTTCCAAGTTCACCCTGCACACTTCCTCAGAAAGCCCCCAACAGAACCGAGTCCCCGTCGCCCGAGGCCGGCTAAGCAGCAGTCCTGACTGGGGTGAGTTGGTCTCATGCCACTTGTCGCACAGAATCAGTTTGTTCAATGACCAACTAACTTGCGGAATTTAACAAATATTTATCTCTTTATACTGTTTATAGCTATTGATATTAGGAGGGATAGTTTTAATGCATTTGAAGGTTTCTGCAAAGCTTTAGGTAACTGATTTTTATTTTGTCTTCATAACAGCATTTTAAGGAGTAGGCTAGCTCCATGGGTGAGGCTGCAACTCCCAGCAAAGGGGGAAAGGTACATAGGAGCTCAGCACACAGCAGCCTGGGCTGCAGGTGATGGGCAGAGGGGAGACACAGTGAGGTGGTGTGGGCAGGAGTTTGCCCAAACCCTGCAGTCCTGCCCCACCATCCTCTTTGGCCCTTAGTGATCCTTCCCGGTTGGGAGCCTGCGTTCCGGGCACCGCCGGGTTTAAGTCTCAGCAACAATTCCTGGCGGCTTTGTGGCCCTGGGCACGTAATTTCAGCTTCCATAACCTCTACAGGAAGGGATGAAACACCCGCCAGAGGGTTACAGTGCGGTGAAATCAGACGGTATATGTTCAGCACGCGGGGCAGCAAGAGTGCAGTGTACATAGGATGTTTTGAATCATTGCTCTGGCCACAGACATTGCATAAGAAGCTCCTGCAATTCTGAAGAAGTAGCTGGAAGATATGACTCCTCTCAGTTAGAGACCTGCTCATGTTCAGGAACCTTCCTGCCCCATCTCTACCGCAAGCGCTGGGCTAAGCACTGAGAACATGGACACACAGTGCCAGCTTCCAGAGACTTCCAGGCTGGAGGCAGCAGAAGGCAGGCCCGCGGAAGGAGGGCACGGGGCTGAAGAGCAGCGTCCACAAGAAAGGGACTCTGAGAGGAGAAATGGAGTCAGGGAGGGCTCTCCTGGCAGGAGAGTGAGCGGAGCAAAGAAAGGAGGATGGAAATAAAAACTAGTGACTGTACCAGGCTGGTGTGGCTCTGTGGTTGAGTTTTGACCAGGAAATCATGGCTCAATTCCCAGTCAGGGCACATGCTTGGGT
>NW_005323615.1:0-1420 GCF_000412655.1 Myotis brandtii | reverse complement strand
AAATCACCACATAGCAGAGAGAGGAAATGAAAACTGTTGGGAAAAGAAATCCTTTAGCCATTTCTTGAGTACATTATAGAAAAGTAGAATGAGATCACATCATTAAAATCAACACTGCTATTTATTGAGCATTTACTATGTTCTAGGCACTATTTGGTGCATTAAAGTATTATTTCATATAATTCTCACAATGATATTATAAAATAGAATGGTTATCTCTATTTCAAGATATAACCCAGTCCACACTAAGAGTAAGATTACTGAGAATGTGGGGAAAATCAAATTCAAAATCAGTTGGTTTGATACAGAGCTCTACTTTTAAATACTGCAATATGCTATGCTATTGAATAAATACTGTAAGAGATTGGTAACCAAATGTAAGCTCCATGAGGACAGGGTTTTATTTTTCCATATATTTCCATATCCAATGCCCAGAAGAGTGCCTGGCACATAGTACATGCTCAGTAAATGTGTGCAATGAAAGTTCAGTGATTGCATCTGGAGATGGCAACTATATTACCGAAGCAACAAGAAGACGGGAGACTTACTTTTCACCGACAACTCTTGTACCTTGGGAATTTTATACCATGTGCATCTACCACCTATTCAAAAAACGAATAAAATTAAAACAAAACAAAACAAAACAGGGACTGCAGGCAAGTCATTAGGCTGTGTGTTTCGTTCATCTGAAAAGGTATTTTGACATATAAAGATCTGCCAGGTAGATACTAAGATGTGTATGTGCACCGGCAAATATCTGGCAAACATGGATAGGAAACTCAGTATTTTACGATATTTGACCTTATTTACATCTTTAAGAGATGGAAGAGAAGAAATAAACTAAGGTAGAAAGAAGGAGATACACAGTATTCATGTACTTCTGGCAGTTTCCCAGTGTTCTAAAGCAGTGGTTCTCAACCTGTAGGATGCGTTAGCATCACACGACCCCAAGTGAATCTGATGCTCCGGGTCCAGGGACCACACTTTGATAAACACTGTCTAAAGGATCCTTACACATGAATGGCAAGTCTCTAATGGCGGTATTGCTTCTACAGAATTAAATCTATTTTCCTGGTGGGAATTAATAGAATAAGTAAAACATCAACTGCAGCAACTGAATTCAATGAATCGAGTGGAGTGTCTCCAAATTTCAGTGCATATATTTGTATCACCTGGAGACCTTGTTAAAATGCAGATACTGATTCCACAGGTCAAGGGAGACCCTGAGATCCTGCATTTATAACAAACTCCTGGGTGACCGCAACCACACTTTCAGTAGTAGGACAGTAGAGCACTGGACTGGTACTTATGTTATGAGTAAAGCCAACTATTGCCTTTGAAGCATTTAGTTTCTAGTAAAAACGTTAAGACCAGGGCACAAACAATAATACAAAACTGTACTACTACTCCTGCTGGCTAC
>NW_005323614.1:0-1420 GCF_000412655.1 Myotis brandtii | reverse complement strand
ATACAGCCCAGACAGTCCGGGGGTGGATCCACTGATCTTCTGGCAGAGATGCGGCTGGCCATGCCAGTGCCCCACACACATCTCTCCAAACCCCTTTCCATTTGGGGGCACTTAGCTTTCCGGTGAGCTTTCACTTTCATCAGCTGGCACCTGCATCTCTTTTCCTAAGTGCTGACCTTGAGTTAAGGGTGCCTGAGCCTGCTTTGCCTGCACACGCGACTCTTACCCAATGAGGATGGGTGCAGGAGTATAAGTGCTCCAAAAACCTTTCCCCTGATGGGTAAGTCTGATGTGGGAACTACATTGTCCCAGAGCCCTCCTGTGGGATTGAACCAAACTCAACTTCCAGGGGACGTTGCTGGATAACACACCTTGCTTAGCTCGCTGCCCATTCCTGTTTCAAGACCCTGCTCACCTACCAGTTTTAACTGGAAACAAATTCTAAAAAATCATTTTTGCAAGAACTATTATCTCAGAATCTGTCTGCTTCTGGGAAGCTCAGTCTAAGACAACAGGCCTCCCAGGGTGCTTGGCAGGCATTCTCTAGTCAGGATGGGCAAGCCAGGTTGTTCCTGCTCAGTGATATCAGCCAATCAGATCATTCCATTTCCTCCCCACTCCCACACTTTGATGCCAAGAAACCAAGCCACCTTCCAATTATAATTCATCTTTCCATGTGGCTTTTCTCTAAGGAGAGAAGACATTTATCAGCTAAAAAGAATATTTCAAGTTCATTTTCACAATTTTATTTCTCACTGTATATTATAGATCAGTCTTTCTCATGTCATTAATCCAACTTTGTCACCAAGAGTCAGACCACTCATGGGAAATTGACAAATTGCATTTTCAATTTGAGACATCTTGGAACCTTCCAGCTGAGACATCTTGGGACCACATCGGGTGGTTCCCTTGTTGTGGGAGCCCCTTGGCCTCCCTGGGTGCCTTCTCTATCGGGCTACTCTTTAACCAGCGGAGGCCTCACCACTTTGATCTCCTGCCTGGGCAGAGCTGAGCACATGGTTGGGAATGTTTTTCTCGCTTCCTTGAAAGGAGTCCCTTCCCTGATTCCTCTGAGAGGCAGACAGATTCTTTTAGTTAGAATGTTTAGAGATAAAAACCCAGATCTGGGGTCAAAGTCCATGATGTGTCCAACTTGTAAAATCCCTTACATTCTTATCATTTGACTATTAGGGGGAGCAATAAAGTGTTGTTCTTGTGGATGCGTCAAAGGTAGGAAGTAAAATAAATATGAAAGAACTCACCTGGAGCACTTTGATCTGTTTCTGCCACAACAGGCAGTCACAGTGCACTCCTGTGTCTGTGAGTATGGATTTGTAAATAGAAATGTTTTGTGTGTTCTTTTAAAGAAGAAAGCTTGAATTTTGATTAATTAGTTTACTCTAAGACAGTGGTTCTCAAC
>NW_005323613.1:0-1420 GCF_000412655.1 Myotis brandtii | reverse complement strand
ATTTAAACAGATGACTTGCATGCACCATGGAGTCCACACTGGGACTTCCTCTCACCCAGACTTGTAAGAAGGCTTCAAAGAGATTATACGTTGTATATGGGGGAAATGTAGGGAAAACATTACAAGTAGATAGAAAAGAATAATTCTAGACATGTTCTCAAAGCACAGTATGATATGTGCAGAGAACCACAAGTTGGTTGGCATTCTCTAAACATGCATTCTAGGAACAAAATAAGAGTAATGAAGCTGGGGAGCAAGGGAGGGGTGAAAAACCAGTGCAGAGTTCCCGGGGAGGTCAAGGAGGACAGAGTTGCCTTTTCATTGCATGTGAATCCTTTCTGCTCAACAGCAGAGTCTCTATTCTCAACAACTAAACTCTCTGACAAATATGTCATCAGAATATCATGTGGCAATTGCTATGATGGGGAAAGAGAGGTCGTTGTGGTTACTCACTGAAGGCATGCTCATCTTACCATTGACTGCTCAGCTTCCCATAAACTAGTCAGCAAAGGTTCAGGTAGAGACAGAAGCACAGGCAGGAACTAGTCAGAGGAAGAGGTATGAGAGGAAGGACGGTCCATTCTCAGTTACAGGGATCAGAAACAACACTTTTCTTGGGGCCATGGAACAGCAGAGAACAAAGGATGGGAAGATAAGGATGAAGCAGGACTCAGATCAGGGAGGCTCTCACAAATCACACAAAGGAGTTAGGACTCACCAGAAAGCAATTTAAGTCAATGAAATATTGTAAGCTGCAGTGTGACATGAACATGCTTGCATCGCAGATAGATTACTGTGGCCATGTGTTGAGAAGTTGGTTCTGTGTATGTTGATGTGGGCATGTGAGTTGATGATAAAGTTATGATTAACACAAGAAACATGTGAGCAGAAAGAACAGCAAGTTTGGTGACAAATGAGAAATTCTTTGGGGCACGCTGTGTTTGGGATTCCTGTTATATGTACAGGCACATCAGCAGAGAAGTCTGGGCTGAAGATAATAATTTGGATCTATGGGCACATAAATGGCACGTGCACAAAGGTCTAAGAGAGTGCATTATGAAGGCAGCTAGGATGTCAGCCTGCCCTTCTTATACTAGTAGACGGACTGCAATAAGGAACAGTCACTGGAGGAAAAGGCTAGTGGATGAGGGACCAAGAAAGGACAAGGAGAAATTTTTGCTAGTGAGATGAGGGGGAGATTAAGGGCAAACAGTATACTGCCATACTTACAGAGACAAGATAAGATCTAAAGTAGTCATGAAAAGACAGTAGGTGGAAAGGATACTGTGAGGGAAAAAATGAGCAACTTTGGGGGCTTATTTTACATGCAGTTGTGGGGAGAACACTCTGACTCTGGCCCGAAGGAGGTCATTTAAAAGTGACATTACGCTAAGCGAAATAAGCCAGTCAGAGAAAGACA
>NW_005323612.1:0-1420 GCF_000412655.1 Myotis brandtii | reverse complement strand
TCAATCTCTTGCTTATGGTATTCCCTCTGTCAGTGATCACCTTCGTTCACTTGTCCTGGTGGGTAATTCTTCACCTGTCCAGACTCAATAGAATGTCTTTTCTCTATGAAGGTTTTCCATGGCTTTGCTCTTTCCTGATTTGGTATGAAATTAATCACTTCATGTATCCATGCTACTCCAGCCTTTTATACACCTGTGATGACATTCGTCCCATTGTCATAATGTAATTGTTATGAGCTTTTGCTTTGGGGTCAGAGAGCCCAGGTTTTAGTATTTGTTCTTAAACTATTGGATTTGCTAGGAGACTTGAAGCAAGTTAGCTTCTTCAACTTCATTTTCCTAATTTGACAAAGGCATTACATCTACTTCATGGGATTGTGGTGATAATTAAATTAGGTTATTTATGTAAAGTAGAAAGTACAGTATCTGGTATACAGTAAGCACTCCAAAGATGGGAATTATTACTATTTTTATCATAATTAGTAATAGTGAAGGCAATGGTCTCCTCTGCTGGACAATAATCTATTTGAAAGGAAACAGAATTACATTTTTATCATTGTGTCTCCAGTCCCTGATCACACAGTGTTTGGTATATACAAGGCAACTTATGAATATTTTCCAAGTTAAGAAAGAACATGGACTAAAAACATCAAAATAAAATAAAATTGTATACTCCTTGAGTTTATTCTTGAGTTACATCCTGATTTGTAACATGATCTATTTAAATGAGTATTTTATAGTATCATTGAGAAACCAATAATGGTTTTTATTCCAAAACACCAGGTAAGATATTATATACTATGAAAGCAACAGTAAAACACATCCATTCTTCCTGCTATCTCCTCCAATCCAGATAGAGAAAATTTTTAATGCATGAATTTAGTCAACTGAGACACAGAAATGTGATGCATTTTCTTGCCAAATTAAAAAGATCAACTACATTGGAAATAGATGGAGTTGAACAATATGACACTTTCCAAAGTCATATTATTTAAAAGCATAAAATCATTTTCTTTAGAAGTATTTGAACTCCAGTTCTCAGTCACATTATCAATTTTCAAAGCCTGGTTGCAGGATAAATTTTATTTTATTAATGTCTCATACATCATGTCTTCCTTTTCATTTACTCACATTACTCATGCTCCATTTAATAATTTCTCTTTACTCTGAAACTTTCACTCTGTCACTTCTAGAAGATTCATAATTATTATGTTTTTATAAGAAAGCTAGAAAAGCATTTGAAACGTTAGAAGTGGTGATGTGATAGTATTTGAGAAGATCTATGTAGTATGAACTATCCAGTTGTGTTAAAGTGCATTCATCACTTAAGTGCATAGATGGCAGCAATATCAGTTTTCTTTTTAAATATTTTATTGATTTCACAGAGGAAGGGAGAGCGAGAGAGAGAGATAGAAACATC
>NW_005323611.1:0-1420 GCF_000412655.1 Myotis brandtii | reverse complement strand
GCTCACAGTCTCTTGGCAGAGGCAGACGAGCAGCTGCTAGTGGTGCAACGTGTACGTGGTGACGAGCACGTGATCACTGCTAGGTGGCGTATCACGCTGGTTAGAGACAAATTCCTGCCCCCACGGTAGAACTTAGAGCAGGTCTTTCCCTCGCACCGAGGAGTGCTAACTCAGGCGGGACCTTCCCAGATGTGTAGAAAACAAGGGAGCGTGTGAGGCTGCCCCCTGCCCATCCTGCCATGCGGACCAAGGTGACCTTCCCACCCTCCGTCAGGGCGGGGTGCACACCGGAGGTGACAGGTGGCCATCGTCTGGCAGCCTGGGGGTGCCCCAGGAGCCCGGGTCTGCCTAGCCTGACCAGAGGAGGGGCTTCCAGCTGGGCGGGAAGGCATCTGTGACCCTGGCTGCCTCAGAGGGAGGGCCAGAGGGGAACCAGAAGGAACAGAGAGAGCTCGGGCTGGCGAGCCTTGGATCTGCTGATGGCCTAGGGAGGTCGGGCCAAGGCCCCCTCCCAGAGGAAAGCCAGCGAGGCTAAGGCAGCGCATGCCTTAGGGGAGCCACTCCCGGTGACCACCAGAGGGCACAAAAGCTCAGCCCACGCAGCTGCGGGATCCCAGGGCAGGCAGGGGCTGCGAGTGCCGAGTTCATTGAGGGGAGCCTCTGTGACTAAGGCCATACCACCTTTTCAGTGACCTGGTGGTCCATCCTATTGCCAAATCCAGGCCTTGCCACCCTCTGCATTGTCCACTCCAGGGACAAACAACACTGCCCCCACTTTCCCCGCCTCTCCCAGGGCTCAGGAAGACATGAGCCCACCTTCGGGCCCTCGTAGGTGGTGGTGTCTGCCAGACAGAGTGGGGCTCACTTTCCCTAGGAGGCTGAAGCAACATGCTCCACCACCTACACTTCCATTCACTCCTTCAGCCAGACGTACTGAGCACCTACTATGTGCCAGACACTGCTGTCGGCACTTGGGATCCATAAGAGAATAAAAGAAGACCCACCGCATGGTGCTCACAGTCCGGACTGGGGTCAGCAGCCTTTGTCTGCAAAGGACAAAGAGTAAATATTTTAGGCTTTTGGGCCACTCAGCTCTGCCTTTACAGCAGAAAGCCACTCTCAAGACAAATGGGCGTGGCAATGTTCCAATAAAATTCTCTGGACACTAAAATTAGAATGCCATATAATTTTCATGTGTCACAAAATATTACACCTCTTGATTTTCAATGGTTAAAAACACAAAACCGCCCTGACCAGTGGCTCAATGGTTAGAGCATTGGCCAGGGCACCTAAGGGTCACAGTTTTAATCCCTGGCCCTGGTCGGGGATCGTGCGAGAGGCAACCAACGGATGTGTCTCTCTGACGTTGATGTTTCTCCCCCACTCCCTCCCTTCCACTCTCTCTAAAAAATCAATGGAA
>NW_005323610.1:0-1420 GCF_000412655.1 Myotis brandtii | reverse complement strand
ATATATATATATATATATATATATATATATATATCTTTGTATTTATCCCTGTATAAATATACACATACGCTCATACATATGTATACAAGCAAAATATTTGCATGCTAGCATTCAGGTAGACTTCTTCCTCTTCCTGGTTTTGAAGAAATAAGCTGTCATCTTGTGAGTAGGTCTATGGAGAGGACTCTGTGACAAGGAAGTGCAAGTAGGAGCTGAAAGCGGTCCCTGGTCAAAGGGCAAGAAACTGTAAGGAGACTAATGCTGCCAGCACCCTAAGAGAGTGTGGAGGTGAATTGTTCTCCTTAAGCTCTGATGCGAATACAGTCCTGGTTAACACCTGAATTGCAGGTTAGCCTTGACCCATGGAAACTGAGATAGTACACATGTGTTATTTTAAGCTGCCAAATCTGTGGTAATGTGCTATGCTGTAATAGAAACCTAATACAGTAGTCAACTCTTCAACAATATTGATGACCCACCCATTCTTTTCTTCTTGATCTACATTGCTGGCTTTTGGTATGAATTAAAATATTTTGTAGTAAATAAAAGCTATTAAAATATATTTTTCCTGCTCCTTTTCCATTTTGATCTGTCATCCTATTTTAATGGTGATTGGTCAGAAATTAACCTTTCTGCTTTAGAATTAGAAAATATTAATATGGTAATAAGATTTTTTGTTTGTTTTAACTTTATTTTGTTTTAGTATAATTCATATTCATTCCTGGTATCTGCTACTTGATGATTCACATAAGAAACTAATTAGCATATACATGCATTATATCAATGAAAAAATTAATTTTGCAATTGTGTTACAAAATAATTTCTTAATAAAGTGTTTTTAATTGTCAACTGCCTATACTCAAAGGAGTGATTGCCATGAGTAAATGCTACCATAATAAATGTCTGATGGTGGTGACAAGTATGACATAAAATTGTTCAAGAGCTCTTCCAACTTACTGAGGACATTGAGTTTGTCCCATCTTCCTAAAAGCCCATTGCTATAAAAATTGTAATGACATTTGACTTTTTATTGTATTGTTGTTTTTAATGTATCAATCTAATGTCCTGGTTAATAGAGATACTGGCAAATATTTCTATTTTATTCTATTTATTTGGCAGGTTTAACATACTCTCTTTAGAGAGGTTTTATTTGTTTTGTTTTGTTTTTAACTCAGTTCAGTTTTTGTTTGCTTTCTGGCACTTGTATCAGCCTTTGAGGCTTTGCAAACTCTGGAGAGGTGCTCCTGCCCATGTCTTCCTCGTCCTCAGATCTGTCAGCCAAGCCAATCAGCAGTGAAACCCTTTCCCCAGTACCAGTTAGTGAATGATGAGATGTGATAAATGTGTATTTTGTAGATTCCGAATGCCACCTTAGCTTTTACCTGAGTCTATTAAAAAGTCTAAACCATTTGTATTGGCT
>NW_005323609.1:0-1419 GCF_000412655.1 Myotis brandtii | reverse complement strand
TGTTCCTTTCAGTGGAAGAATAACTATGTTTACACCGTATTTCGTTTATGCCTCATCCACAGATGACTATTTGGCCATGCCCACCTTTGGGCTAGCACAAGTAATGCTGCTGTGACCGCTGGTTCACGGGTTTTTGTGTGGACGTATGTTTTCATTCTCTTGGATGTGGAATTGCTGAGTCATGGAAATTCAGTTCAACTTGTTGAGGAACTGCCCGGTGACGTCTTAAATGTTCCCTATTGCACAGCCACACCTGGCAAGGCTACCCATTTGGAACGGCCCTGGTATAGAGAACTTTGCCATCTCCCATCACGAGAGCCATCGGAGCAGCCTGGTGGCAACAGAGCTGGATTGAGAGCAAGATCTGGGCCTCAGGCGGCCTGCCTCCACCCGGCTCATCTGGACCCCACTCGATCCTCCTGGGGCTCCCACTGAGCCTGGAAAGTGAGGAGGGGTGGTGGCCGCAGCTCAGCCCCTCTGCGTGGACCCTCTTTGGAGAAGGTGCTGTGCGCTCAGAAACAGAGTCCTCAGATGTCCTGTGGGTCCTGTTTACTTGTACGCACAGCGCTGCCTACAGCAGCAAGGAGGGGACGCTGCCCCGCCCTGTGGAAGTGGTGGCGGGAACATTAAACAAGAAAACCTACCATTACAAACCAGGGAGGACAAGTACAGGAAAACAGCCTATTGTAGGGATCGTAGGTGGGGGGTGGAGGGGGGGACCTCATCCTTTAAAATTATCAAGTCATTCTGCCGTTTTCTCCTGCTGAGGAGACAGCACGTGGGAGTCCACGCCTCGGAGTGTGAGGCTGCACGAGGCAGGTTCCCCTGTCCTGTGTCGCCCGTCATGGAATGTGCGGCGTCTCCCTCTCTGGGCGGAAACCCCAGAGCCTTTCCGTTTTCTCTGGAAGAGTGACAGCCCTAGAAACGGAATCTTTCTCCGGCGTGAGGTCTTCTGATTTCCTGTTAGTGAGCAGGAAGGGCCAGGCTGGCTTCCAGTCAGTGGGTGGATTCCTGTGGGTGTGACTGCCCGGCCCCCTGCTCCGCAGAACTGCCCACCTGCCCGGTGTCTGCCCGAGAGAGGGACCTCCTCTTGAGCCTGGCTCACCTGACCAGACCTGCCCCCCAGGGAGGACACTGGAGAAAGGGAAAGTGAACAACACCTGACAGTCACTGTCAGCTCTCGGTGGGCGGGTTTCTGTGGCCTTGTTCTCAGGAGCCCCGGCCGAGAGGAGCAGGAAGGGAGCAGAGGCAAGAACACACGCAGCCCTTCAGGAGCGTTTTCTAAGCTACTGCCTGCATTTCTCGTTCATATCTGAGACTGAGGGTAGGTGCCCTTGACCAGGAATCAAACCCACCCTCTGGTGTGTGGGCTGACCCTCTACCAGTGGTTCTCCACCTTCCTAATGCCGGGACCCTTTA
>NW_005323608.1:0-1419 GCF_000412655.1 Myotis brandtii | reverse complement strand
TTAAAATTTTGAAGACAGCTGTTTTATAAGGAACGTGTTTTACATCTGCTTATTCATGTTACAGGCCAAAAATTGAAGGCAGAAAAAGTTGGAGGACTTGACCACAGTGGCAAGCAATCAGTAGTCAAGACAGGAAATAGATTTCAGCTTCCTGTCATGCAGGGTAATTTGCCATTCAGTGAAATATGCTCATGATGACACATACTAAGGTGTGATCAAGTTATAGCTGGATGCATACGTAAAAGGACCATTTGGATAAGCATTTTGTAAAACAAGCCAAATTTAAGCACTGTCTGCAATTGCTGCTAATGGGAGATATACAATCTCATTTCAAACTGGCACACAGTCCACAAAATAGCCACAAGAGTGTTAGTTTCAAAATAAATCCAATCTGAACCCTACCTTAGATTTAATCTCACTATAATCTTGGCATAATTACAGTATTTTCCAATACTCCTTTTGCAGATATAAAACTATTTGTCATCCCATCAGGTTTCCCTGTTTCTCCATTAGTTTTGAGTTAATGACCAGTATATGAAGCTCATGACCCCAATTTGTTGAAAAAGAATTCTGAGAAAGGCAGCTGCTATAATCTGAAGGGATGCAGTACACAGGGCAGAGACCGACCAAATGTGGTTACTTGCATCCATGTGGCTTAGAGGGTAGTTATGAGGATGCTGTAGGAGAATTTGGGACAAGATACAAAGGATCAAACAATGAAGAGAAAAGGAAAATGGAGAGAATGAAGTTTAAGGAACAATTGAATAATACAAATTTTTTTTTAGATTTTCAAAATTTCATGAATTTATCCATATAGAATTACAATTCAACATACATTTATATTATAATTTTGAAGTTGGAAAATAGGGAGTGCTTAACAATAATGTGAGACAATTTTAAAGCATCAACTTTCTTCTAAATTCCAATGAGGATCAACCATCTAACACAAATCGTGACTAGTTGGATTTTAGTTTTTTGTTTTTCTTTAAAAAAAAAAACATTTTTAAGAGCTGTTTTATGTTTATAATAAAATTGAAGGGAAGGTACAGAAATTTCCCATATTCCCCCTGCTCCAAAACATACATAGCTTCCTATACTATTAACATCACTCACCAGAATGTACATTTTTACCAAGATGAATCTACATTGACAAATCATAATTACCCAAATCCATTGTTTACCTTATGGTTCACTCTTGGTGCTGTGAAGCCTATATATTTGGACAAATGTATGATGACATCTACTTATTATTATAATGAGTATTTTCACTGCCTTAAAGAGCCTTTGTCTTCTGCCCAGTAATCTCTCCTCCCATCCTTATAATCCTCACAGGATATTTTTTCCATTGATATTTATTTGTTTATTTGTTTATTTATTTTAAGATATTTTTATTGATTTCAGAGAGAGAGAGAGAGAGAG
>NW_005323607.1:0-1419 GCF_000412655.1 Myotis brandtii | reverse complement strand
ACACACACACACACACACACACACACAATCTCATTTATAGCAATAAAATAATCTGCAAGAAAGTAAAGCAAGGGGATCACCTATGATTCAGAAATCAGTAGGAACACCAGCCTTTGAAGGTAAATAAGAACCCAAAAGCCCTTCACAGCTTCAGGTCATTTTTAGAGAAAAGTGTCCTTATAAGGAAGCAGATGGTGGTGAGGGTTTGGGGAGTAGGAAAGGAGAACCAGCCTTAGTAGTAACGTAGATCTAGAGCAGCAAAACCTTGCATAAATCTAGGAGTCAAAGGGGGTGCAGCCTGAGAAAGGGCTGAAGTAGAAGCCAGCCTGCCTGTCAGAGGCTGACTGCAAGAAACAGTGACTCAGAACCAATGTAATTGGGGGGAAGGGAGGCTTCCCATGAGATGTCAAGGCCACTGAGCAACCCTAATATAGATTCCTACACTGAAATCTACCAAAAATCCCAAGGTATGAATTTAATTTAGAGGGGCCTGGGTCTATAGTTTCTAAAACTCCTGACAGAGGCAAGCATGTACCCTCTACCCAGGCTTCATAAAATTCATACAGGAAAAGTTCCATCATATATGAATTCACAATATAAAACAAGAAAATACCCAAATAGACAAGCCATCATGAGTAAGAGTTAGCAGGGCAAATAAAGTATTGTTTATTTCTTAAAATAAAAAATAAAAAAAGAGTTAGCAGAGGGGTGGGGGGGTTTACTCATAAATATTAGATATTGGAATGATCAAATAAAAAATTATTTTAATATGACTAAATAAATAGAATTTAAAAGAAGAAACTATAAAAATGAACAGATGTACATAAAAGCGAACCAAACAAGACTTCTAGAAATGAAGAATATAATATTAATTAAAATATTTATGACAGAGTTTAAAAGCAAAATACACACAGCTGAAAAAAGAATCAGTGAACTCAAATCTGAAGAAATTACACAGAATGCATCAAAGAGGCAAAAATATAGAAAACTCTGGTTAAGAAAAGTAAAGGAAGGAGTGAGAAGGTTCAACATAGAACTAATCAAGGTTCCAAAAGCAGATAACAGAGAGGATGGGTGGGGTGGGGGAGGCGATATTTAAAGAATAGTAGCTGAGAATTTTGCAAAATTGAGTAATCCTCATATTTAGAAATCTCCCCCCCAAAAAATCCCAAACACGATAAGCCATTAAAAGGCCATACCCATACACATCATAGTAAAACTACAGAATGCCAAAGACAAAGGGAAGGTCTTAAAGGAAGCCTGAAAGAAAAGATAGATTTCCCACAAAGGTGTAAAGATTAACATCTGACTTTTCCATATCCATTATGGAAGCCAGAAGACAGAGGAATAATGTCTTCAAAGTGCTGATAAAAATAACCATCAACTATTGGAGCATTTGAGATCTTGCTCCCTGGCATA
>NW_005323606.1:0-1419 GCF_000412655.1 Myotis brandtii | reverse complement strand
AAAAAAATATAAATTATGTTAAAATCTTAAACTAATTCAAGAAATTATATTTGTCCTCTAAGTCCTATGACATAAATAATTAAAAAGATAAGCTATGGTGTTTGCTGAAGGAGTACAGATTTAAAAATAAGTTAAATTGCCTCTAGATGTAGCTATGGATAAATGTAAGGAAATGGAGAAATTCTGGTTTAAGAAAATATCTATAGATTTTGAGACTATTTTGGCTCTTCCTCAATCAATGCATTCATAGATTTATTGTTCTCCTTGAGAGGATAATCTAATTTTGAAAGTCTACAGAAGCGTACCCTGAAGAATAGTGAGTGATTGTAACACTCATAAAGGGAAGGTATAAATTTCCCCATCCGGAGAAAAAAATAACAAAGGGAAGGGAATAGGAGTGAATATCAGTTTGCAGGAGGACTTACTCCTTGTGAGGGGCTTCTAGAGTTATGTTACTAACTGATTCCAGTAATTTTCAGCAAAAATTCTACTTTCTCCCACACCAAAGGAAAAAAAATCAAATGCTACATGATTGAATTCAGTCCTATTACACTTTGTCCAAAACGAATTTTTCTTTTTTCTTTTTGGCTTTCATGTTTAAAAAAATCTAAGAAATTCCAAGGTGCAAGAGCTTTGAAGTGGTTTTATTCTCTCTTCTTATTTGAAGGCCTATGCTTTGGTCAATTATACCTCTACAACTCAGCTTTTCTATTTCTTTTAAACACAAACTGAATTCAAGTTCTGATTATCATGTTAATGTGTAATTGAAAATATTACTACTGTTTTCTCTGCTTTCGGTTTATCTCTACTTCCAATTAATTTTTTATTGCTCCCATTTACTCAAAGCTGAATTCTGATTATGCCTCCTTCTGCATATGGAGAAATGGAATAATGTTCCATTACCCAGTCATACCACATACTTGATTTGCTATGATAGATTGGTAGCTTAATGGTTGTAGTCTTCACCCTCTTTGGATCTATACCTTCTCTACGTGATTTTGTAGCTCCTTTCATCAAGACATAAATACTTCTCCACTTTTATATTTGCTTTGTCAAAATATAAAAGTGACGATTTGCCTATTTCAAATCCAGGCTTTGGGAGACATTGCATGATTCTGTTCTCTCTATACCCTGATACCAACATATGAATAAGGCTAGAAGATGTTGACAAACACCTGGCCCAGTCATATCCATTGTCCTAGCCAACAGCTGTCCTAGCACTAAATATATGAGTGAGGCCATCTCAAATGAGTCAGCCCCAATCAACATATTAATCGCTGATGCATGAGTGAGCCCAGCTGAAGTCAGCCAAATCTAGTCCAGATCAACAGAACTAGATTAGCAAAACCATCTAGATGAGATAAAATCTTATATATAACTAAAGGCCTGATGCACAAAAATTCGTGCAAGAGTAGGCCT
>NW_005323605.1:0-1419 GCF_000412655.1 Myotis brandtii | reverse complement strand
GGGGAATTTATTGACTCCAGTAACCAAATCCAGGAGGGTTAGGGGTGCAGTTGAACAGGAGGGGCAACTGATACCATGCAGTGAACCATTCCCCATGCCTCTCATATCTGTTTTCACTGTGGTGGTTTTGTTTTTTCCTTACTTGCCTAGATCCATGGCTTCAACAACCTTCCCTGTTTCAGAATGGAAGGGACCTTCTCTTGTGGTTACGGTGGGAAAAATCCCAGGGAAGGACTCTGATTGGCTCTGCTTAGGCCACATGGTCACACAGTACCAAAGTGCAGGTCCCATTAAAGCTTCTTAGAGCAGGGGCTGCTTGGCAGATAAAAACAATGGATGCTTCCTATGCCATCTAAAAGCTCTCTGTACTGTGCTTTTCACTTGGTAGAAATGAAATGAACTCCTCCTTTTCCCCATTATTCTGACCCTCATGCCCATTTTCTTTTATACTGAAGAGTAATCCAGGAAAGATCTCGACAGAGGGACCTGAGTAGTAAGGAATATAACCTCTTATGCGACATTTGGTAGGAATGGTGGCTTAGGCTGGCGTGGGCTCCAGATGAAAGACCATCTGAAACTCAAGTCAGGGAGATATATCCCTCCTGAAGATGAGACAGATTTCAGGCAGTGATGCACGTGTATGTTTGGAGTGTTAATTAGAAATAGGTATTTAGAGTCTTAGCAAATTTTCATGCTCTTTTACCCATCAAGTTAACTTCTAGAGTGTCAAGAACTATGACGGGTAAAGGATATTACCCTACATGCAAGTTAGTAAGTTATCTGCCATAGTTTCATGGACATGGACAGAAGACACGGACTCCTGGGTTAGAAACAAAGGACTTCACTTTTGTGGCGCTGCAGAAGCTTGTGCTTCATGTTTGTGCCAGTTCCCTTGGACCTCCAAGTCCTTCAAGGGTGACATAGAATGACATGGAGGTAGACTGAGGTGGATGTAGTGTACACAGTAGGTTTGCATCATAACTGACGAATCCCAGTCTTTATGTAAAGGGGCTGCCCAACATTTGCCCTGGAGAGAGGCGTTATCATTATAATCCTGGTCAGCAAGTGAATCTGCCTTCAGCTCTATCATCTCTGTCTTCCAATGCTGTTAGCTTAGACAAACATTCTTGCAAAGATAGTCGGGAATAAAAGCTGACACAAGATGCACAGAAATGTGGGAGCTGTATGGAGAATTGTCTCCTAATAAAGAGAATCTTTCCTAAGGAAAATATATCTGAAACATAAGCAGAAATTTACTCATAAACAACCAGAAGGTCCGCTATGAGGAGGGAGGTTAAGCAGATTGTTGTTAGAAATATTCTGCTGTTTCTAGGAATGTTCTGAAGATCGTGGAATGGTAAGTGAACTGTTCATTTTAAAATATAAAGTGAAAAGGTCATGCTGCAAAATAAACTATAT
>NW_005323604.1:0-1419 GCF_000412655.1 Myotis brandtii | reverse complement strand
GTATCTATACAAAATATTCTAAGCATCCTCAAATATATTTTATAAGATAACAGTTAACAAGCATTAATTATTAAAAAATTCATTACAGTTTTTATTTAATCACTATTTTTTTCAGGATCAGTACATGCAAAGTTCTGAGCTTTGTGCTATGGAGAGCAGGAAGATGCCTAAGACATCTTTCTTGGACATATCAAGGAGAAAACAATCTAACAGCATGGATAAGACATACACATCTCAGAACCATGGCATTTCACAGCTTGAAAGGATGTTCAAGTTTACTTAATCCAATATATGTAACCATGAGAAATCCTGTGTTCCAAATAGGAAAATTTCTTTCTGGTTCCTTAACAGTTCACTTTTATACCTATATTAAATGATTAGAAAGTTTCTCTTCTCTTGATTTTCTACTTGTAAAATGCATCTATGTGCCCTTTACCCACTTTTCTTATGAAGTATTGGTTTTGCCATGAATAAAATACATACACACACAAACATCTATCATCTATCATTCATTGTGAATATTTTACCTGTTGCAATTTTTCCTTTAACATTATTCATATTTTATTGTTAGTTTTTTGTTTTCTGGGTTTTTAAATTTCTGATGCAAAACAAAGTATAGATCATTTCTTCACAGTTTCTATCTTGAGGCCCTTCTTAGAAAGATTACAGGGTTGCAGTGTTTTCATCTACTAGTTGTATGGGTTCACTTTAAAAAATTAATTATTCAGCCCATCTGGGATTTTATTCTGGGGCACACTGTGAAATAAAGTTTCAGTTTAATTCATTTTCCACATGCTTATAACATTAAAGTTGAATAAAGGATACAAAACCCCCCAAATTTAAAAAGGGAACAGAAGAAAAGAAAAATACGCATAAAACTGAGAACAATTAAGCCAGCCTCAGATTTCTCCACAGAACTTTCAACACCAGAGGACAACTGACCAGTGTTGCGGAGTTTTGAAGGAAAGGGCCATGTCCCCAGAGCAGTCTGCCTAACCAGGATGTCTGCATAGGATGAACAGAACAAAAGACACTCTCGACATAAAACAGCCCCCTCTGAGCCCTTCCTGAAGAATTCTACTTAATAATGGAAACTAGCCAACTAAAATATAAATCAAAATTAAAATTCAAGGATGGAAAACTCAAGGTACAAAAAATCATGGTGAGTACCAAATTCTAGTTAATTATATTCCAGTTAAATATAGAGCTAGAATTAAACAATTGTAGACCTTAATTACAATACAGAATGCAAATGTTATAAAACTCAAATAGGTAAAACTAATGTAACAAAGAAAAATAGGGAAGGACAGAAAGCTAGAATATATATGTGCATTTTTCTGAGTAAATCAGTGTAGATGGTAGAAACAGAAATGTGTCTTAAAACTATAACTCGATATGTTTTTCATAATCTCTTTTCTT
>NW_005323603.1:0-1419 GCF_000412655.1 Myotis brandtii | reverse complement strand
AGCCACACTGGCTTGGCTCTGCTGGTTTCTTAAGTCACCACACTCTGAACCAAGTGACCCAATTGCTCTGCCACTAACAGGACCAGAGGTGGGCCTGGCCCTCACTCAGTTGGCCAGAGGCCCATGAAGTAGTCCGGTTGGAAACTGCCCTCCACGATCAGATTTACTAAACCAAGTAGATCCTCTCTCAGGGAGTAAGGCAGCGACCCAGGGAAAGCTGTGAGCCAGAGCAAGAGGCCACAGGAGCCAAGCACAGCAAGGACGCTAGGCAGGCAGGTCATGCAGGGGGAACAGAAGTGAAGGCCCAGCTTGGCCGAGCCTCTGGACCACTAAGCACCAGACTTGGAAGCATCAGGCACCTGCATCGCTGTGGCAAAAATGAGACATCCACGTGAGTGGAGCTGCTCTGCTTCCTGAACATCCGTGGAAATGCCATGGGGCTTGGAGATAAGGGACAGGCTCCCTGCATTCCTTACTTCCCCACGAGTCTCATGACAACGCCTAAGACACTCAGGTGAGCATTTCTCTGGTCCTTGTCACCCAAAATAGCCAAACAAACCCTCCTTCTCACATCCCTGCCTGTCTGGCCTCTTCCCAGCAGAAGCCCAGCCTGGGATCCAGAGGGAGCCACAGAGGGCAGCAGGAGCCCTGGACCGAAGTCCAGAGAGGAGATTTAAATCCTGCGTTTGCAGTGTATCTGCCTTTCAGGGCCTCAGTTTCCTCATCAGACATTGGGGAGGAAAGCCTGTTGCCCCAGAGGCTGTTGGGAGAATGAAATGAGACGGCCTCCCCCAGAGGTTAACCCTTCACACTCCCTCTGGCCTCTTGCCCCATTTTCATGGCTTTCATCTCTATTCCAGACGGGCACCCAGAACTGCCATTAGTCTGGGACCCTCGCTCTAACCAGACCCCCCAGGCTGGGCTGGGACTCTAGACACCTCCCTGGAGCCTGGGTTCTGATCTAAAAGAAGAGCCTTGAGGGGGCAGTGAATAGTGGAATTTCAAATACTTGTGACCAGTCAGTGAACAGGTTGTTCAAGCCTGGGCCCAATTAGTCACATTGTCCCTCATCCCAGCGCCTCCGCACAAGGGAGGGGGCCCAGGGCAGGGAGCCGGGAGCTGGACTCCGGTTAGAACAGGAAGTCCTGCCCGGATGTCGGGCCTCACATGAGACTGTGTCACCTCGGCTCTGGCTGTGGTGTCGCACGAGAACTGTCACAAGCCACTTTTTCTCATTTCTACCCATGTCTCCTCATCCCTCCGCCTTTCTCTTGAGGACCAGCGGCCAGTCAGCTCTGGGCTGACCCCACCCCCATCCCTGCCCCTAGTAGCATGAGATCTGGATTCACATTCTGACTTGGCTACTTTCCGACTGTGCGACACTGGACAAGCTGCCTCACCTCTCTGAGCAAGATGGAG
>NW_005323602.1:0-1419 GCF_000412655.1 Myotis brandtii | reverse complement strand
AATGTCAGAGGAGCCCAAGCTGGTTCCTAAAGCGAGGAAACTTACACTATCCCAATTGCCAAGGTATTTTGAGACATCGACCTGCCTATTGACAAATATGTAACAGGAAAGAGATACTGAGTAGCACAGGAGGGAGCTCACTGAACGGATGAGTAGTCCTGACTTCATCTCTAAAATATTCCTTTTTTGTGGAAAAATACCTGGTATAATCCACAAGATCCATCACCCTATTTCCACTGGATCCTTAAGTTCTTAGAGTAATTTACCAGAAGACAAAGAATAATCTGATTTGCAGACACTTAGAAGGTCTTATTATTTAATTATGTTTCATTAGTAATAATGAAAGTACTTAATAATTATTATTGTTAAATTGTTTTGAAAACAGTTATTTTTTAAAAAATAAAAAGAATAATGAGGGTGAAACTCATTATTCTCGGATATTACAATATATTTCTCTAGTCATTTCCCAATTCCACTGCTATCCCCATATAATGTACAGGTCAGGAGATGTCATTCTTTATGGTATCTTGTCCAGATACTATCTCATCCTTTGGTATTCTAAGATTTACAATAGCACAAGATAAGCATAGTTGGAGACTTAGGGCATCACACCGCATCCAAAACATTTCAAATTATGGGGCTTTTACTAGTACATATTATATAAGAAGTAGAAAATATTGTTTCCTTGTTTAATTAACCTCAGGCAAATATTCTACCAGAACTAGGTAGACATGTTTTAAGTGATTTGGGAATAGACATATATAACATCATATTATACTATATAATAGAAAGTAAATAGGTACTTATTATAAACAATTCACTTTGAGAAGATAATGCCAAGCTTCAATCTGGGTTGAGCTGTAAGAGATTCAACATTTTCCAGGCAGCTTAATTTACTTCAATTACGTTTGACTAGCTCATGCACTTGTTATTATTCCTAGGCATCTACTAGAGTAGGTCTCCTTTCTGTGTACAAATATAATTGAACTTGCAGCAAAAGTAAATAGCTCTTGTGCTTCCAACGGAAGACTTTCTGAAACCTGATGCCACTTGAAATCTCCCCCTTCGTTTATCAAGTAACAACTTAATTATTTTCTTTTTTCCCCACTGAAATACTTGAAACTCTAACAGATTCTGTCTTAACAATGCAGAGGGAGTAGAAACTGGTACTGAGTCAGAAAAGAAGCAAATGGATTTATCAGGGGCTCTTTTAAGACCTTCATTTACCCACTAGGTAAGTGAGGAAGGTTTTCACTACATCCCTTTAGTCCTGTCTGCCTCCACAGCTCTGTCATTGGGATGGTAACTCTCTGACCATGCAGTCACTTCAGCAGCTTAGATAACTTATTTCACTCATTCTCTCTGTTATGAAGTTGCCTTCTGCCATTGCTTAGTGCTCTGATCAAGGACACTCCTAAC
>NW_005323601.1:0-1419 GCF_000412655.1 Myotis brandtii | reverse complement strand
ACAATATGATTACAAACAATGGTTTATCTTTTGCTTCAAAATTCATAGGACAGAGAACCAAATGTGATCTGCTGGAAGTATATTTTCTTAATTTGATGTTAACAATTATTTTCAGTATTACTGCTATAGAAATCATATTAATCTCATTGTATTTATTGCATTCACATTCTATACTATAATCCAGCCTGTTTAACTGTATAGAAGGGCTTATAGAACCTGTAATAATTTTACCTTTTATCTAATTCTGTATTATTCACTATTTTTACTCTAATTTTTATAATATTCTTTCATTTTGTTTTCAGAATTCTCTCAAAAATGTCTAAAATAAGACAAAAAAGAAATCTTTATAATCACATATTATATTATACCTTGGCACAAAAACGATGAGTAACAGTTACTAATTATTGCCATTCACAATTAAATTACCCCTTTGGTATTTATTACAAAATCTTTCCTTACATCTCCTCACTTATTCTCTCAGCTTTGCCTGTTAGTCTTTATCCATTTTTTTCCTTTATTTTGGCTTCAGTATATTTAGTTTTAAGCTCTAATGTTTTCTCTAACATTTTTCTTATCTTCTTGAATGTATTCCTTTCCTTTCTCAGTTGCCGGACAGATACCAAAATGATTGACAGCCCTGAAGTTCTGACCCCAGAATCTTGTTTGCCCAACACAAAGAGATCAAGGCCACTTAGCAGAACCATAGAAAACACATGTGATTGGCATGCCAACACTAACAAGTGCAAACTTCCTCCCAAGGCCCTAGCTGGAGAATGTTTGCACAGCAACATTAAAGTTTCATTCTTTCCTGTAGTCGATATGTTTCTTTTATTCTCTTTTTCTTGTTAAAATAGTCTGAGTATATTTTGTAAGTCTAGATAGAAAGGACTAGTGGTTTTATATTTGTATGTGATTCTTTCTAGATTTAATAAAATGACTTGTAGATGCTCCTGATAATTTTCCCACTGTATAATATGACTTACAAATGGATCATACTATTTCAAAAGATATATGTATTGTACTTTGAAGTTTTTGATGACTTCATTCTAAATTATTCTGAATTGTGACTTCCCCCCATTCTTTCCTCATTAAGTTAATCAAAACTATACCTTAAAAAATGTCAGGTAATTTTGCTAGAGCACATTCATGGGAACAGTCTGACATTCTCTTATTTGAAATAGTGTCATAAATACTAATCACAGTCTTCCTTTCCCTCACCTGTCACACCACCACAGGTCAGCATCACTTCACTCTGTCTTTTTAAATGACATTGTTCTTTGTTCTGTCTTCCTACCATTTACCATATAGAACAATATCAAGTAATTTGTAATGTTTTCTAAAGTTTTACTGGAATTCCACAGTGATGCAGAAAAGTCACCTTTTTTTCTAATAGTGTTACCATTGTAATTAGCTAGTTAT
>NW_005323600.1:0-1419 GCF_000412655.1 Myotis brandtii | reverse complement strand
ATCCACTGAGCCAAACCGGTTCGGCACCTCCATCATTTTGACAATTCATTTGTCTCCATTAATTTCCAAAACACCACTGGTTTAGATGAATCAAAGCTCTGGCTTTTATTTAGATGGACTCACACGCTCCCAAACCATGCAAGTCTATCTTTTCCTGGGTTTGAAGGAAGGGGAACTGAAATTTCAGAGGAGAGGTAGAAACCAAGTCAGAATGAGAGCCCAAACACCAGAAATGTTGAGGCTGAGGCTGATGGACCCAGTGGGGAGTCCTGCAGGACTTCGCTGGGCTTCGGGTGGGATTTCCATCTCCACAGAGCCGTGAGCTGGGAAGGTAGAATGGAGAAGGCTCAGGCTTGCCTCAGCTTCTCTCCTTAGTTTAATAAAGTTATTAAGAATGTTCATAAAAAGCCACCCAAGATTGTGCTTCCTAAACCATCCAGGTTACGTTGGGACTGTGTGGCCACAGCAAAGCCCAGACAAGGAAACTGTCTGTTCATAAGAATCCCATGCCGCTCTCTCCCCCAATTCCAGCCTATCCTTCACCCCTGACTCCACCATGGTTGGGTGCAGTGAGGAAGAAAATGAGCTGACATGCCCTGTGACATCTTTCCCTCAGAGGACTCTGCTTACAGCAGAGAGAGAGAACGGGTTTTAGTGGGGCCTGTTTTGCCAGGGAGCCAAGGTGTTTCCCCTCTGACACTTCTCATTTCTTCATCCTGCCGGGGTCATCTCTACTTACTCACAAGCAGTGTTAGACTCACATTAAGGGCACAGTTTGCAAAATAAAAATAATATTTTTCACATGAGAAGGACAAAAGGATGGGGTTCTGTGTCATGAGTCAGGCATTCCCATGAGTTCCTCATGAGCACCCCGCATGAGCGTGCCACTCCAGAGCCAGGCAGGACCACGGCTAGAGCTCCAGTCATGCCTGGCCATCTCAGGAGCAAGCTCGGTGTTTCCCACTAAGCACAATTTGGTGATGGGGACTGTCTGGCTGGAAACCTCTCACCAGCAGCAAATGAGTGGGCATAGTCACTGACCAGGTTCCTGGGCAGGTGATGGTGGAGGCGTGACCTGCTTGGCCACACTCCCAGCAATAAGGCAAACCCACACTGACTCAGTCTCCTCACATCCATTCTAGGCTATTCTGTACAAGTATTTGCTTCCTTCTCCTTCGTCTTCTCCTTCCTCTCCTGAGTTACCATCATTCCAAAGTGGGAATGTAGTGCCCTGTACAGGCCAAGGTCTCTTGAGCATAATTTCTCTCCTACTAAACCCAGGAGCCCCTTACTGCAACTGAGATTCCTTCCTCATTCAATGACAATTGTTTTGTGTCTCTCTGCAAAAATCTTCCTAATTTTAGCACAAGAACAACGTTATTTGCTCTCTTCTCCTGGGGCATGGTTGAAAGTTGGGCC
>NW_005323599.1:0-1418 GCF_000412655.1 Myotis brandtii | reverse complement strand
ACTGCTTTGGATACTCACGTGGCAGAACTGTTACTTGTCCCCTGCATTCTCCTTCCCTCTTCCACAGTCATTGGACAGCAGCTGGGGACATGACCTCCCAGAACAAAGTCTCTATTTCCCTGGCTCCTTTACAGCCAAGGTGGCCATAGGGCCATGTTCTGGGCAATTGAAGGGTGGGTGCAACTTCTGGGCATGTGCTTAAAGGGCAGGGCTCTTCCCTTAACCACCACCTCCCCCTTCCTTCCTCCTCCTGGCTGTCCAGAGCACGAATGTGGTGATAAGCTGTCTGAGACCTTGTGATACAGCCAGCCCCCAGGGATGTCAGAGCAAAAATAAATGGTGTCTGATCTCTACCATGTGGAGCTGCTGTAGCAGCCTGAACGACTTATGTACAGGGTAGTACTTAGGGAGAAATGCTCTCTATCTCATTTAAATCATGGTTATTTGGGTTACCTGTTACAGCAGTCAAATCTATAGCCTAACCATGTGACTGTGAAGGAAAAGTGGTAAACCAGTTCTCAACAGGCTAGTTGCTAATGCATTGTTTTTGTTAAAATGGGAGTTGGGGCTGAGAAGACAGGAGGGCAGGCAGCTATGGGAATTTTCTTGAGAATGGCCCAGCGAACCACCAGTTATCTCTGGATCAGTCTGAGACGACTTGATGGGGGAAGCAGGAGTTTGGGGATATCAGTGGCTTGAGTACTCTCTCCTCCACTTATCCATCCCCTGACTTCCTCTCTCCCATATTGTCGGCTAGGCACTGTACCCACTCTCTATCCCTGGGAAAATCATGAGGAAGAAGAAGACACAGGCACTGCCTTCACAGCATGATGTAATACAGACATAAGTCACAACATCAGGTCATCCTTGACCCTTTTCTACCTCTCACACCTAATGAGGACTCCATCAGCATGTCTTGTCAGATCTACTTTCAAACTATAACCAGAATCCCCCTTCTACTCCTATCCCGGTCTACCACAAACATCTCTTGCCTAAACCTTGCTGCTGGAGGCTGCTGGGGTGCTCTCTGTCCACTTTCAGGCCGGGATGTTTGTTTACTTGGCCAGTAGTTTGGCAGCCTTGGGTTTTTCTTGCGGAATAGTTTTTGCTGAACTTCAGAGGAGGAGTTAAGTAAATACTGACTCCCAGATACGGGAACCAGAATCATACAGGAAAGGAGGAAGGGAGCCAGAGGACCAGTCCGGAGCTTCCCCTGCCAGAGACCCCCGGGAGTGCACACCCAACACATTCATTCCCAGTCCCTGTAGGAAGTGAAGTGAGTCATCCTGTGTTTTCCAGTGGAAACTCTTCTTTTTGTTGTTGTTTTGTTAATCCTTACCTGAGGATATCTTTTCATTGAATTTTTTTTAAAGAGAGTGGTAGGGAGAGGGAGAGACAGAAACATCAATGTGAGAGAG
>NW_005323598.1:0-1418 GCF_000412655.1 Myotis brandtii | reverse complement strand
CTTTCTTTCTTTCTTTCTTTCTTTCTTTTTTATTTTTGTTTAATTGCACTGCTGGTGCTTGAATCCTGGCTTCCCCGCCTACAGGCCAACCTGGGACAGTTACTTTATGTCTTGGGACCTCCATTTCCCTGTCTATAAATGAGGGTAAGTGTTAGTAATACCTCCTTTCAGTGGTGTTAGGCGGATCAAATGGCAAAACACACATGAAGTGTTAGAAGAATGCGTGCTCTCTGTACATTCTCAATAAATATTAGTTGCTATCAGGTAACCGGAAACATGTCTTTAATTGTGTCTATAGTTCTCTTAAATGCCTTTGGCCTTGACTCTAAAGCCTTCATGGCAGCCTTGCTCACCCCTCCCCTGAGAAGAGCCTTCGGGCTTCAGCCAGGGCCAAAGTCAGTGCATGGGAGACCCATCTTTTCCAGCTAGAAAGGCAACCGACACCGGCAGTCAAATACCATTTCTTATGAATATTCGTAGTGTATACCAATTCAAAAATCCCTTGTATTTATGAATAAAGTCCACGGGTAAACTCTGAGAGGAAAAAACTGAAGTTTACCTAGAAATTCAATAAACTTTGCTTATTACTCATAGCAATAAAAGTATTACAACAAACATATAAGTGTGTCTAATAGCATATAGAAAATAACAGACATTACATCATGGTAGCATGTGAATTAATGGCTGCAAATGCTGACCCAGGAACATCTAATCTTAATTAGGAAAACCAACTGAGCTTGAGAATTTGGCTTACCTTTTTCCTATTTTTACTTAATTTCAAGTATATATAAAATATGATTACAACATGTCAGGTTGTTTGTAAGTAATACAAGACTATAGCCCTCGGTGTAACTTCAAAAACGTAGTGAAAGTGTTAATTTTATCTCCCAACAATAATGCTACCGTGGGTGATACACATCTGAGGCAGGTGACGCTGTTATGTATGTTTTTAAGAGAACGGGTCTGCTTGGTGGAATTACTGGAAACAAAATGCTGGCTGAGAACAGCAAGCCCCGCTGTTTCATGTGCACAGAGAACATGAACCCACATCAAGGAGCCCTCCCCACAGAGGTCAGGTGAGTCCTCCTTGCGGAGGTCAGGGGAGTCCTCCCCACAGAGGTCAGTCCTCCACCTTCCACTTCCACAGCACAAAAGCACAAACTACAGCCGTCCACGCTGCTGCATCCTCTGGCTCATCTATAGCGTGATTATAAAGCACGTGTTACTCAATCAGTGACTGAATCGGGCTCCTTCTGTGACCCGCAGAGTATAAATTCCAGCATGATTCTTGCAGCTGATTGATAGGGACTAATGGTACTACAGCAAGACGAGCTCAGCTGCAGCAAAGAGTGTGTCTAGTTCCCAGGTAAACACAGGGCAGTCCCTGGGCTTCCCCCTCCTCCCGGCTCCACAAAAAG
>NW_005323597.1:0-1418 GCF_000412655.1 Myotis brandtii | reverse complement strand
TATTTATTATCTGGCCCTTTACAGAAAATGTTTGCTGCCTTATAGCCTAGGATACTGCTTGACTGCCATGGCCTAAAGAGTTCTCCGTCCTAATTTATCCTATCCTCATCTGGGTGCTAGGGGCAGGACCATAAGGAGAATGGGTCTATGAGTAAATGATGTTGAGACATCACTTTTATTCCTAGTTTTGGTTCATCAATAGCTGGTCACAGACACTGTCTATTTTCTCTGTAAGATAATTTGAAAATCCTTATCATTAACCTGGATTATTAAGAAGCTCCGAACTATTTCACTTTTCTATAAGCAGGAACATAAACCTGGCTGTGATAAACATTCGTGGGCAAATAAAAAGCATTATGAACACGTTGTCGTGTGTGCTCTGCCCTAAATGTGTTATGATACCATTCATAATGTTAAAATACTTCAGCACATACCAGATGCCATGTTTGCGGGTTAGTTGTCATTTATGCCCTGTCAGTGGTGGGTTAACATCTGAAGCCCCGTATTCAGGAATATGCTCGCCAGAGGTCTTTAGTTAGCATTTCAGTATCTGTAACTGAGAGTTCACCTCTTGAGAGGGTTCAACTTTTACCCTCTCGGATAGGTACTCCAGGGTGTGCTAATTAGCATAAGGGATATTAGAAATCATTTTCACTGATGAAATGGCAATGGGGCTTAAGATAGGTGACTGGCAAGAAGTAACGTGCAGGTTCTTCCTGCCCTTCCATTACCAGGGCACACAATTGCACTGAGCCCCGCAGCTTATTGCCCTGTGGAGTAGAATTTTTCTAGTTCTTCTAGCTGATTTTGGGAGAACACAAAAACTGAAGCTGAAGAGGTTACCTGAGTCCTCCCAGAGGCCCAAAAGGACAGAGCTAGGACATCAAGCTCCAGGAACAAGCTGTATAACTGAACCCAGTGGGTAGTATCCGTGCGAGTGGGCGGCAGAACTCTTTCTGAGAACTTCACTCTCCTTAGAGAGGTTTGCACGGGAGGAAACCTACAGCCCTCACTCATCTCTAATGGCTAAATTGCCTTAGGTCAGCTCACCTCAATTCTGGAAAAACTGCTGCAACAAAATCTCTCTTCTCTGCACCTGCTCTGCATTCAACCAGCAACACAAGACCATTCCTTCAGAAATACCCAAGAAGATGAGTATTTGAACTGACACTATTAAAAATATTTATGGACAACTTATCTATTTCAGAAGGATTATATTTTTATGCCTGTTTATATAGCAAAAATGGGCACTATAATATTCAGCCCTACTTTAACTTCCAATTGTACACATCTCTAATCTCTTTACTTCTACCTGTTACAGGTCTACATCTCCCCCTAAACCAAAACTAACACAAGAGAGATCTTTTTTGTTTGTTTTGGTAGACCTTTATTCTGGGAGTTATTATGGCAGGAGAGAC
>NW_005323596.1:0-1418 GCF_000412655.1 Myotis brandtii | reverse complement strand
AAATGGAGATGTCCACTCATTTTATTATCTTTCCTCTAATTGAAATGAAAATAGAGATTAATTTGAAAGAGTAATACATAGAAAGAGAAAAGTAAATGCTTACTTGGTATAATGTAGAAATACTATCTATCTTCTTTTTACTTATCTAATAAAGGTTCTGAGAGAGATTAGAATTAAATGTTATCTAAGATGCACTCATCCAGAAATGATTAAATGTTCTCATTATGTATCGTATTACTGTTGTTTTCTAAATGCATTGGTAAATTTCATTTTTTTATTTTTGCATTATCAGATCAACATAAAACATTGTCATTGTTAAATTAAAGTGATAATAAAGTAATTACTGTATAATATTATGAGCAAAATGTCATAACCAGAGCCATCTGCAAATTTTATTATTTACTGAGTTTTCTAGATCGTTAATAAACTTGAATGATAATAATATGACTAACACTGACTTCCAATGAGCATAATGGCCACTTTCTTCTGTAAGTATTTATAACATACTAACTTCCATGTTTGCCCATCATTAGTCTGTTGGGCAAACATAGGAGTAAAAAACATATGTCAAAACTCTTCCTATGGAAACTGATATAAATTAGTCCTATGATAAAATTATTAGAAACGGTATCACTTCTTTGGCTAAAAAACAAGCATGAAAATATTCTTTCCCATTCTGTAGTTAGGGAAAAATTTTTCTAATCCTTTTTCTTTATTCAATACTTACCTCTTTCTAGCTTGTGCCAAGCACATACGCTATGTTCTAAATCAGAATATAAATTCATTTAAAAATTCTCATATTGAGACAGCCATTATCTACTTGTATTCACTTGGCCATTGCAGATATGTATAGTTTTCAATAGTGAGATCACCTTATGACTCATAATAGGATAAGAAAACAATTCAAGCTTAAGAAAAGCATATTAAAATTTTTCTTTTAGAAGACATTGTTTAAAACTCCCTTAATGAAGATGCTTGCCTATCATGGCACTAATCTTGCGTGGGGTCCAAAATTTACTGCTTCTGAATTGTGGTCAGCTCAGCAAAAGTACGAGGATATGATGAAATTCTGTTTTAAGATACTGCACTTTTGAAATAGACATTTATTTGGAATATTGACTTATCACTTAGATTTCATTAGCTGTCATAGGGGTTTCCTATAAGAATAGGCTCATTCTCATATATATGGGGAGAAGAATGCTCATACTCCATGATTGGTGGTGAGTGGTGAGCATCACAGATCTAATCAGCTGAGTAATTGGACTGAGTAGTTGGAGACCTGAAAAACAATTGCTTTCTTATCTCACAAATAGAACTTCCTTTACCAAAAAAAGGCAAGATGAAATGTAGAGATAAAATCTCTTCATTATCTAAAAGAAAATTGTCAAGTTGTACAAAATAAGACAAAATACACCCTT
>NW_005323595.1:0-1418 GCF_000412655.1 Myotis brandtii | reverse complement strand
GTCTCCTGGACTGGGACAGGGCACAGGCCGGGCTGAGGGAACCCCCCCACCCTCCAAGTGCAAGAATTTCATGCACCGAGCCTCTAGTATATTTCATAAAAGATTATCAGAGGAGAAACATTTTAGAGCTCAAATACTATTAAAATTTCAAAACACTCAAAGGTTAACTTCAATTTGTATGCCACTCATTGCATATTATGATCAGAGAAACTATTCATGGGAGATAGAAATATACCATGATAACAGTATTTTGTTGTTTTTTTCCTTTAGGAATCAGATTTATGACTGCTTTCATTGCTCATGATAGAAAATCTAATTTCACAGTCAGTTTCAAAATCCTGCTTTTTCAGCACACTTTACAGAGATAAAGGAAATGAGCAGGGCCAGCCCCTATGGCAGAGTATCTGTGAAATCTGTAATTTCAGAACCCCCCATATGAAACTTATATGGCTAATTTTATATTTCTTAAAATGAATGGGGTTTCTGTGGTACTGGGCCCCTTAAAACTAGTAAGATGCTGTTATTTATATTATATATCTGCAGATATTACACATCTGGCTAATGCCTCTTTCCAGAAGCTCATTATGTATATACTCAATTAAAATATTTTAATTCTGTACAAAACCTTCACACAGAATGAAAATCAAGTAGAAGAGGCATTTATTAACTGAATTATGCTGCTGACATTTCATTTAAGAAGCCTGAAAATTAAAATTATAACCTTTTATATTAAAAACATAGGGAAATTGAAACTTTCTTTTAAATTTATTTATTCTAAACATCACAAAATTTTGCAATCAATAGTATTGTTTCCTTAAACGTACAGGGGCAATTGTCCTCATACTCCAACAAAATAAGGATTCAAAATCCAGATCCGTAACATTTTGCTCTTCAGTAACTTAAAAGAAAATTGGCTAAATAATGTATCAAACTCTCAGTAATTGACAAGTTTAAAAGGTCAGATTTAATTTTTGTCTACCAGCTTAAAAGGAATGTTAAATTACATTTGAAATGGATATGATTTAGATTTGTGATTCAGCACAAATAATAGTCATACTTTATAGATGCTCAAACTAATAAATATTTAAATCACACAGGTATTAACTACACTTTAAAAATATTTGTTAATTTTAGTAAAGTTGACATATAAAGCTACTTATTAAAATTTAGAACTTAAAAATAAGTATTATATTGTTAAAGACATAAAGTTTGAATTTAAAATGTTTTTCCTCTAATACTAGGCATATTATTTATTAATTTATTGGTAAATATACAGTATAGATAGAAACTAAAATTAAAAATTATTGTAATTAGTAAGTTTACCTTTTGGGAGAGGGGTTCCTAATGTAACTTAACTAATACTATTTAAATTAAAACTAACAGTTTAACCAATGTGGCTCAGAGGTTGAGCATCGAGA
>NW_005323594.1:0-1418 GCF_000412655.1 Myotis brandtii | reverse complement strand
TGCACCGGGCCTCTAGTAAGGAAATAAGATCATCTACTTGAAGTACTTTCCAAACAGAGGTTTGTCATTAGTGTTAAGCAAGTGAAAGTGATTGCATCTCCACAGGAATTAATAAAAACAAAAAACAACAATAGTAAGAACAGTAACAGCTAACGTGTATTAAGCATTACCTCCATGCCAGGCATTATGTTAAGCCATTTGGTTGGATTTTCTCAGTAATCCCCTCAAAACATTGCATATGGGCATTGTAATTAATTCCCATTTTACACATGAGAAAACTGAGGTCCAGAGAGGTTATTAAGTAATAGCCAGTTGAACGATGGAGTTGGTTTTCAAACTTAGGCCGTCTGCCTTCAGAACCTCTTGTCCTAAATATCACACCATATAACTTCCACTGCATCTTACCACTGCCTCTGGTTACTTATGTCTTAGTTATATATTTAGAAACATCTGGAAGTCTTGTTCGGGGCTTTATCATTAAGCATGGGGAATTCAGCCCATAAACCTCCATCATCTCGTCAAGCCTGGTCTCGATCCAGCACCTACTTTAGACTTAAAGACTCTCAGCTATAGGGTGGGGGGCCGGGCAGCACGGCCTTAACTGGCGAGGCCCCTTCCTTAGCGGTTACCTCACCGCTGGCCTTGACATCATTGCTGGCCAAGCCAAGAGCCGGAGTTGTGCACAGAATCTGAAAGCCTGACCATAGGCCTTTATGCAGCTGTATCTTTCTGAGAACTTCCTGGGCATTACTCACTTGTCCTCTATCAACTGCCCCAGAAACGGTGGCTGGCAGCCTCGCCCCAGATTTATAGATTGCGGAGCTGGAGACTCCAGAAAGAGGAAGTGACCTTTTCTCGGTCACCCAGGACAGTTGGGTGCAGAGATATCTCCAACTCCCAGCTTGCTTGAAAACTAATCTCAAAATGTCATCGGGAGCATTAAGGCCCAGAGGTCAGACCGTCTGTGTTCCTGACTCTTAATGCGAGACCCACCCCTTGCCTGCCACTCCATCCATTCTCTCACTTAACAGGTTTTGATTAATCACCTACCATGTGCCTCAGGAGGCACTAGGGATAGCAAGGTGGATGAGGCAGGTGTGGTCCCCGCCATGATGGAGTTCACAAGCCAGCAGGGAAGACAGCTGGTCTGCAAATAATTTCAATTGTGATGAGTAGGATGAAGAGACAAGCACAGGAGGCTCTGGGACCCTGGATCAGGTGATGTACCTTGTCCAGGGGATCAAAACAGCCTGTTCTGGAAAGTGACATTCATGGTGACACACAGGATGAGGGAGAGTCTTTCAGGTGAAGGGGAGGGAGGGATGCTCTAGGCAGAGGTATAGCATGTGCAACCAGAGAGGGGCTCCTTCAAGAAGCAAACACTGAAACAAGACAAGGAGGGCTTTCATAAATTCATC
>NW_005323593.1:0-1418 GCF_000412655.1 Myotis brandtii | reverse complement strand
AGACACTTAGCATATTAGGCTTTTATTATATCGGATTATGCTATTTAATAGGGTAACATTTAATTTCATGAAAAAGTAAACATAGCTAAAATAAAATATGCAAATCAAATATTTCAATAGGAATAATAACAGGTATCAATCATTTTGATTCAATTAACATACCTACTGTATTAGATGAAATTATATATATCTTTATGGAGAAGTAATTATGTCATCACATCCCATTTTCAGTACTTGTTACACAATTCTCAGCTTTAAGATGGAGTTTTTAGGAATTTTCACCATACCACATCGGACAGCATAGTTTACAAAATGTTTTCAATATTTCAATAAAAATTATATATCTCTACTATGTAGTGTGATATGTTAACTTGTAAATATATTATTTAGATTTTGTATACTCTTTAAATAAAACAATTTAAAAGTGAACCTTTAATCCCAATGAATGTGGGAAGATGTTAAAACCTTACTTATTGGACTGCCACAATGAGAAATGAAAAAAAAGCATGCTTTTCAGTTGGCCATAGTTGGGGGAGTGGGGTGAGAGAATAATCTTAGTTCCTGCAAGGTCATAATAGGCTAACGTAGATGGGAAGTAGATGATAAAAAATCAAAAGGAATGCAAGAATCTAATCTGAAGCATTATTAATTAACAATACTCTTTGAACAACATATTGATTCTTCCTCATGGAACCAAATGTGAATTGACCTCAAGGCACTGTTTGTGGTACTTTTAGTATTTCAGGTGACCAAATATTCATTCCATATTGCTCTTTTAAATCTAATTATTAAATTAATGATAATCCCAAACATATAGTTAAAATAATTGAATCTTTCAAAGGAGTTTTCTTCATATCAATTTGAACTTATAATAATTTATTTGGTTATCAGTCATCTTTGAAGACACTTATCAGTACTTTTGCTTCTGTCATGGTGCTTCCCATGGAAGACTTTATTCCTCAGTTTACAAAGAGATCTCTGACAGTGTGCTCTTTGGGTCATAACTTTCAGGCACTAGTCATCACTAGCTGCCCTTCATACAAAAGTTCATTGTGTCTTTCCATGTCCAAACATGTCAAACTTGTGGCCAGCAGGTTTGACATGCTTGGCATGCATTTGTTTCTCATTGGGATGTTTAAGGGATTTTCCCCCCACAAAATTATAATTTCCATCTGTATTGTTTATATTGCTGTATAACAAATTGTCATTAGTTATTGGACAAACATGGCACCCATTATAATGTCATCATTCTGTAGGTCAGAAGACTGGGCAGGCGTGAGCTGGGGTCTTAGCTAAGATCTCACAGAGCTGCAGTCAAGAAGTGTTGACTAGAACTGTGATTAAACCTAAGGCCAGGGTTCTATTCCTAGTTTACTTGTTGCAGGTATAATATTGCTTAGCAGCAATGTAATTGTGGT
>NW_005323592.1:0-1418 GCF_000412655.1 Myotis brandtii | reverse complement strand
GGGGGTGAGCATTGCACGGCAGTATGTGGAACGATTTAGTCATGAGAGGGTCATACACTCACCATAATGAGATGGTGTCATTTAGAGGGGAGTCTCTTCCTGCTTACATATGTCTTTCATTGTCCTTTGCTATCTGTGACCAACAAATTTAAATAAACACACACATATATGGTGAAGAATTTCGGTGTATAGCAAATCTACTAAATACAAACAAATGCTTGTCATCATGAGGATGTTTTTTTGTTTACTCCAAATGTGATCATTTCACCACCTTCCTTTGTATAATCAAATTTACATGCCCTCACTTCAGGATATAAAAAATAATTCTCCTAAAGTAGGCAAAAATAATCAGGGAGTGGACGAGAAGGCCCAGGGAAAGGGAGATTAAAGAGAATTCATTCTGTAGACAGGCTCCCAGGAGACCTATGGGTAGGATCCCTGCCCACAAACCCTCCTTGGGGATTGATACCTGGTTCAGGGATAGAGCTCACCCAGTGACAAGTATCCTGAAAGAAAGGGCAGGTATGTGCTGTGGTGTGAGTCATGGAGTTTTTTTTACCTCAGTTTCCTTGCCTGAGAGCTGAAAATAACTACAGCACCTCCCTGGTGATGCCAATGAAGAATGAAATGAGACCATTCAGGGGAAGAGTTGGAAACATACAAAGCACACAGTCAATCTTAGCTTCTGTCATTATTGTAAGCCATGGCAAGATAATAGCAAGATGACCTGGACCCTTTCTATGGTCCCCTATACACTCCTCATGGGATCAGAAACCAGGCAGGCAGAACACACACAGGACAGATTCACAGAACACAAGCTTGGCAATGAAAGCAAGTGCCAGGGCAATACCTTCTCCGGGAGTTTAACAGAGAATACACGCCAGAAGCCTCGCTCAGGAACCTCCTCCACACACAGCCTCACAATCATGTGTCATCAGCTTCACCAGGCTTATCATGCTGAGTTAACAGAAGTTCTTCATCATTAATTTCCATGCCCAGGAGCACAGGGAGTCAGTGTGGGTTCCTAGAGTAAGAAACCTACACCTGCTTTCAGGTATGGTATCAAATCCACGCTATTGTGTGACCTGGGGCAGCACACTGAACCTTCCATTGCCTGAGTTAGTCTTATTGTTAAAGAGCAGCACCATAATAAAAAACAGATGCAAACATCCCGAAGAAGGAAGTCAGGCACCCATGTTATGCCCTTTGTTCCTTCTACTTCAATAGCATTGTTTTGGGAACTTCTCAGTTGGCCATAAGTTTATATAACCAACCCTTCATCTGCCAATTATAATAGAAAAAATGCTTGAGGTTTAACAGAGCAGTTATGTTCACATAAAAACAACACCAAATTCTGCACTGAAATGAATCCAGTTTTCATCGCTACTGATAATAGAAGGAAACACTATTTGAAAAAA
>NW_005323591.1:0-1418 GCF_000412655.1 Myotis brandtii | reverse complement strand
GGGGGGGGAGGGAGGGGTCATAATCTTATGATTATGTCTCGGTATTTTAGACCTGTGACACTTCACAAGTGTTCCTCCAGTGCTATTGCTTCCTGCCTTCTGTGGACCCCTCTTCCATGCCCTCACTGCAGTGTTCCCAAAGTACCTCCTTTTAAGTTCTCATCTCTGTTAACTGTTTCCCCACCTTCTACAAAAATCTATGCGAAATGTGTGTATTTGACAGAAAATAATACAAAATGTTGTGAAAGACCCAGAAACACAGCATAAATGTTTTTTGTTTTTTTTTCCCCTATCAAAGAGCTTAAGCAACCCAAGTCAGGGTAGCACAAAAGGGTTTTCCTGGAAGTCCCAGGTCTATCTTATCAATTATCAGGTGCGTGTGAACACATTATGGCCAATTGTTCTGAGCATTTTTCTAATAATATTTCCTGCCTCCACAGGTATACAGCATTCTTAAGTTATTTATTTATTTTTTTAACTGTCATATGAATAACAACCTGAATTCAGTTTGCTACTTTTTAGTTCTCAAATGACCATTCAGAGCCAATGCTGCAATGTCTTGCTCATCAGGATTAAGATTACCAGCTACTTTTAAGAAGCCCATGTTTTTTACAATACTTACAGTCACTCAATTCTAAATATCAAATGAAAATGTGACTCTGCTATAAATAACAGATAATCCATGCCTATTCTACTCACAATTACATTATCTTCAAAATCTTTCCATTCTTTATTCATCAGTGCATTAGCCTAAGACATGATTTAGAGATACATTTTACATTGTGTTGCAAACAATACATCACCTACTATCCTGGTGATGGAAAGAACAGTGAGAATAATACCATAAATCAGGTTTCACATGAGAAGGATACTGAGATTACATATGTCCCATTTTACATGAGGGGTTATTATTTTTGAACAAGGTGCTTGGATCTTCCAATGTTAATTTAGCAAGATAACATCACCCCAGACAATTTAGCTAGATAATATCACTCCATGACAATTTAGCAAGATAACATCACCCCATGATATTCTTAATCACCTCTATTTGATACAGGGCTTCACATATCAGAGTATTATATCATTTTCATTCCATTTAGAAAGTTTCTCACATATACATATGAGAAATGATATGTAATGAAGATATCACAGGCTTTTTCAAATCAGAAAAAGATTTTGTTTTTCCGGGATAGGCTTTCTAAGCAAGCAGTCATTTATTCCTTTTTAGTCTTTCCAATATAGTAGTGGTCTTTTGTAGTCACTTGGGACTTTTTACATCTCATATGGTAAGTGGTCAGTGGATTGTGGTGAGCAACGATCAGATCCCAGTGTAGGATTAAACCAGCCAGCGAGATGAGTACAGATGTATAGTCAGTGGATTTTCATGCTGTTTTGTCTGAGGCTGACAGCAGTCTTCA
>NW_005323590.1:0-1418 GCF_000412655.1 Myotis brandtii | reverse complement strand
GCCAGCTTGGCCTTAGTGGTCCCCTACCCTACTCACTAACAGAAAATAAACTCAGGGAGAAGACACCCACCAGGCATTTATAAATGTGGGAGGTATCATCGTAGAGGAAGAGTAAGCAGACATTTATGGCAGACAGATCTGGGTCAAGTTCCTAGTTTTCCTAGCCCTTCCATGATGTGGGGCTTGTTTCTTAGTCCTTGGAGCCTCAGCCCTCCTGTGCCAAATGGGGACCATACAAAGATTATGACACTCCACACAGAAGCAGGCTCCCCCCTTCTCAGCTGAGCCTGGAGGGCAGATACTCTAGGGGGTGTGCAGAGCTACAATCTTTGTGGAGAAGTAAACCTTTTAGAAGCACAAGGAATAGCCATGACTGGCAAGCAAAGCAAAATAGACTGGAAATTATTTCCAGTGGAACTAAAGCAAAAACTATGGAGCTGCCTTCCCTTTCCACTGTCTGCTGGGCACTCGCTGGGGAGTCCCTTGGTGGCCCCATTAGAAAGACCACAGGGCTTGTCCTCTGGCTCCACACAACCACCCATCCTCTCCTCTGCAGCTGCGTGTTGCCCTCCCAGACAAAGACAGACTTCTGGGTGGGGGGAGCAATCTCTCCCCTTGGGTTCCAGTAATGAGCCCAGAAGTTTAGAAGGACTTTAAGCAGGAGGCAAGGAGAATACAATGTATATTTAGTATCTAATTTAGTCGGTTCATTTAAAAATCAAAAAGCATTCACCTCTACTAAAAAATGGCCCATTCTAGGTTAAATTCTTAATTATTCTGGAAAATGCAAATGAGAAGCTATAAATATAGAGTTGGGGAATAATCATGGTCTGCACAGTGTAAATTTAAGTCAATCGGTAAAGGGGGAAAGAAAATCATTTGCGTTAATATTAAGTCCAGCTGTTCTTTAAAGTTGGTTTTCCCTAGCCGAGGATTCTGCATTTGCTATGACCAAACGGTCTCCAAAACCTTCTGAGTTTAGACAATACTTAATCTGAACATCTAATAGGTCATTCTTCTCTAACATCATTGAACACTTCCATTAAACCCAAGTTATTATTATCAACATTATGAGGCCTGTCAGAAGCAAGCCCATTGTTCAAATGAATTGACCTCCACTACAATTGACCTTAACATTGCTCAACTGTTTGACAGTCAATTATCTCATGATCTCCCTTCAAATGGGCCTCACTGCTGAAATAACTAATCCATTACAGAGGGAAGGTTATTTTAATAGCTGAGCAGAGAGTTGCTTTTTGCAGTCTCCCCATGAGTATATACTGCAGAACAACTTGTAGCCCTCAATCCATCTGACAAGAGAAAAGCATCATGCCAGATTCATGTTTCAGGAGAGAGAGAGGAAAAATAAAGGCTGGGTTAGGACTCAGTAGTGGTTGAGATGATATTAGCCCTAAAAA
>NW_005323589.1:0-1418 GCF_000412655.1 Myotis brandtii | reverse complement strand
TTAATATTATTTACCTAAAATGGGTTTCATTTGCATTTAAAATTATGGAGACTTTCTTTTAAGTTGCTAAAAATTGATGGTCCATAGAAATTCTAAGCAATCATTACATGGTCTACTGATGTGAAAAACTTTGCCAACACACTGTAAAAAATAATCACTCAGGTTAAGCACACTGAGAAAATTTAATAAGCAATCAGAATCACCAATTGCACTAATTGTCACAATTTAAAAATAGAAAAGCAAATATATTTTGTTTTAGGTATTCAAATCTATTAATTCAAGTAACATAACCTTTCTGATTTTAAAAGAAAAAATCAGAGGACTAGAATTACAGACTCTAAGATACAGGTAATGTTTTTAGAGAATGAGAAGATGCTGCCTTTATAATAAATGATGATCCTTATTGAAAGAAGTTAGTGTGATAAATACATGACTGCCAGATTAATGTCAGAGGTTCCCAGGAAAACCCTTGCCAAGAGAATAACTTTTCAAGGAAATATAAAGAATGAAGGCAGCAAGCTGTAGTTATATCTACAAAAGAAGCTTGTCAGGCAGAAGAAAGCAGGAGCAAAGACCATGAGGTGGGAACATTTGTGATGTGTTCAAGGAACAGTGAGTCAGTCAATGTGGCATGAGCATAAAAGAAAAAAGGGGAATGAGGTTGGACAGATCATGGGAAAGGGGAGTTCATATAAAGTCTTAGAGGTTTAGCAAAGACTTTTGCTTTATTCTGAGTGAGATGGGAAACCTTTGTATAGTTTTGAGCAGAGTTGTGACATAATCTCACTTATGGCTACTGTGATTGGGGAGACTTATTACTAGCTAATCCAAATAAGAAATGGTGATGGTTTAAGCAAGATGATGCCAGCAAGAAGAGTACAACTTGGTCAAAATCTGAGTATCTATTTCAACAGTGCATTCTCCAGGATTTGGTGATGGATCTGGCAGGTCTTGTATAAGATTGAATCACGAAGGACAGTTTTTTTAGGCCAGGTTCCCAAGAGGAAGAAGCGGAGACAGATTCCTGTGCATGTAATTTCAGGAGGATGAGCTCTCAGAAGAGACATGTAAAGGAAATGAGAGAAGTAGGATGCAACAAGGGAGTAAGCCAGGCAAAGATGTGCACTTAACTGGTGACCAACTCTAGCTTGATCCACAGGCTTTGTGCTACTTTCTAGCCAATCATCCATCTTCTATAGGCTGCCCTCGGGTAGCAAGGGTGGGGCTTGGCTCCGAAGAGCAATCACCTCCCAGGCAAGGCAGCTCTTATTCTGCTCAGGCCAGATCACAGGAGAAGGTGGCACCTGGGAGCTGTTAGCAGCAGCTGGAGATGGATGTACCACCCCAGGAAAGGGGATCTGGGTGGGGCAGGAGCAGCACCCACTTTAGTGGTATGGAAACCTGCCATCCAGACATCT
>NW_005323588.1:0-1418 GCF_000412655.1 Myotis brandtii | reverse complement strand
CTTGGACAATTCAGCACCCCCCACGAGGTCTTCTGTTTGATCTGAAACCAGTTCTGCCAAGGACCTTGACCAAAGCCACTCGAACTTCTTGGTTCCTCAGGCTGTAGATGAGGGGGTTGAGCGTGGGGGTGACGAGGCTGTAGAAGAGAGAGACCACGTTGTCCTGCTGTGGGCTGTGGTAGGTTCCTGGCACCATGTACATAAACACAGCTGCCCCATAAAAAAGCCCCACCACTATGATGTGCGAGGAACAGGTGGTGAAGGCCTTGTGTCTGGCCTCAGCTGAGCGCATGCGGAGAACAGCCCCCAACACGTGGCTGTAAGAGGTGGCAATGAGGGACAGGGGCAGCAGCAAGATCAGCACCCCCGAGATGGACAGCACCAACTCATACACAGAGGTGTCCGCGCAAGAGAGCTTCAGCAGAGCGGGCAGCTCACAGAAGAAGTGGTCCACAGCGCGCGAGGCACAGTAAGGGAAATGCAGGGTGATGGAGGTCTGGATGGAGGCCACCAGCACACCTGACGACCAGGAGGTGCCCACCATGAGCAGGCAGACCTGACGTCTCATGAGCATAGGATAATGCAGGGGGTGGCACACGGCAACATAGCGGTCATAAGACATAAGGGAGAGCAGAACACCCTCAGAGACACCCAACAGCATCAGGAAGAACATCTGAGCTGCACAACCTCCAAAGGAGATGGAACCTTCTCCCTGGCGGAAGTCAGCTGCCATCTTGGGGATGATGACCAGTGGAAAGCCAACATCCAACAGGGAGAGTTGGCTGAGCAGAAAGTACATGGGTGTGTGGAGCCTGGAGTTGGTGTGGATCAGGAAGATGAGGATGGCATTGCCCAGAAGGCCGATGGTGAACATGATGGCCACAAGGGAGAACAGGACCAGATGCGGCCCTGAGTGGCTGAAGAGCCCCAGGAGAGTGAAGTCCGAGGTCACTGATCGATTTGATTCCCCCATCCCCTGGGAGGAATCATTCATCTGCAGAAAGAACTGGACATTTGGCAAGAAGTCTCAGTGGGGCTAGTTTCACCTTCCAAACCAGCTGTAATTGTTTGATAGTGGCTGCTGGAGTCTCTTGAGAAGGATGATGAGTACATTCAGTGTCAGTAAGAAAAGAAAATACTACTATTGATTAATAATGTCTGATATAATCAGGAGATTGAGAATAGTAAAATGATTCCCTGCTCTTGCCGTTTCTTTGTAAAAGTCTTGCCTTCACCCTCCAGGCAAGTTCTATTCACTAATCCTTGTAGTTAAACGGTCTGTTCTCAAGCGAGAGAGTACGAATCAGCCCCACTGGAATACACTCCATTCCAGATACCCCGGGGACAAAGCAGAGGTAGGATTCTGAATGGACTAGAATATGAAGAAGGGAGATCTTATCCAAATGATAGGGGGTGAT
>NW_005323587.1:0-1417 GCF_000412655.1 Myotis brandtii | reverse complement strand
CCTCGCAGACACTTGATAGATGGATACATGTACACAGACAGACACATAGACCCGTAGACAGGTGGGCGTCCATGAGGATCACACTGACATTCACATAGCAGGGAAGATGGCGTCTCAGTCGGTGTTGCTGAGAGCTGGGGAAGCATGTGGAGAATGTGACCTGAGTACTTCCCTTGCTTTCTACGTCTGCTCTTCATCCCCACTGTTTCCTTCACTCCCATCCCGTCACTGCCTGGCCAGACACCACTGCTCCATCCCTCTCTGGGATCAATGGTACGTTCCCTATTCATTGAACAAATATTTGTTGAGTTTACTCAATGCTGGGTACTGTGCAGGGTGCGGGGAATAACCACGGGCCTGTAGGAGGTGAGAGCTGAGGGGGAGGAGGGGAGAGATCAGCCCATGGGGAAGGGGAGATGTGCGACAAGCAGAGGGAGCGCCCTCCGCAGCCTGACCCCATGAGGCAGGTGCAGGGATCACTTTGGTTCTCAGACCTGGAACAAGCCAACTGAAACCTGTCTTTAATACACACTCAGACCTGCAGGGCCAGGCCATATGGGAGTGCGGGCTGCCCATTTGAACTGGCAAGAACCCGCACCCGCCTGGGTAATGCTGTGCGAGCTGCCCCTGTGCTCCAGGCCAGGCCCTTGGGCCTCGGACTGCAGGGCAGCCCCTCTGCGCAGCCGCAGGGGTGGAGGTGGCCGCCTGGTCCGCTGCCTGAAGGCAGGGCTGCAGGAAGGTGGCCTGGCAGAAATCAGCTCCCGGGCGTTTTCGTGGCTGCAGAAAGGCTGGAGGTGTTGCACTAGCAATCCTGCCTGAGCTAATTTAGTGGTTAGAAATGAGGAACCTTGTACTTAAATCCAGTAGAGAAGTTTACAAGGCAAGGCTGTGAGGATGTCTAACCTAACCATGGCGGAGCCAAGGCCACATCCAGGGCAGTGTCTTCCCTCTGTGGGGAGCAGCTGGGAGTCCCCTCCCTGGGCCCACCCAGCAGGGTCAGTCTGCAGATGCCTGTGACCTGGGGACCACTGCCCTGAACCGCCAGCCGTGGGGCACACCGGCCACTGTCTGGTGTCAGCCGGTTTAAGACCTGCCGAGAGAAGACCAGGTGTCAGCTTCCTGTGTGAGAGAGAACTGGGGACTCCTGGGGCACTTGGGCACGACATCCGGGGAAGGAAGCAGGTGAACAAGGGCCTGCACAGGGATGAGCCCGGGGCCCCACAGCAGGAGGCTCTCCGTAAATGGTAGTTTAAAAACAGACACACCGCAGCTACCACTTACTCAAAAGCCTGCGTGTTTATTCGGAAAATCATAGGCCCCTTGCTCTGGGCCGAGGGTGACTGGATGCTCAGGACACCCCTTCTTACCAATAGTCTGTTTCTAAAGTCACTAGTTCTCTAGGCACATGCTCTGCTTA
>NW_005323586.1:0-1417 GCF_000412655.1 Myotis brandtii | reverse complement strand
ATAATTTTTTGGCCAATAAATTACTTTTGATCAATTTATTGTGTCATTTCCTAATCATCTCTTTGTCCAATTGGCATTAATAAAGTAGATAAATTTCACTTAACACTGAAGTATTTTTATATCTAATTTAGATTTGAAAATTATGGGACAGTTTGTCTTAGTGAGTCCTTAAAGATAATGTGATGGAATGAATTACTGCCCCCAATTTCCATGACCTCCTACCCCCCATAGAATTATTTATCAGCATTCATTTTCATGTGAATTACAGTATACTCCTGTGGTATAAATATACTTTCTCACTAATTTATATCAGCTTAACCATGTGACTTATTTTAGCCAATAAAATGTGGAAAGAGTGGCCATTACTCAAATTCAAAGCAAAAGTGTTATCAAGATTGTGTCTGACTAATGCAGGGAATGACCTAAGGTAATTGCTCAGCTATTTCTTCAACTGGATGTGAAATGGCCTTCCTAGTAGACTTGCATTCAATTATATGCCTCAAGTTATTTCCAGTGGGATTTCAAAAATGAAAAATGGAGATTATAGTCATGTTCTTCTCCAAGGCCCACCTTGTCATTTTTAGATTAACACTAAAAGTACACATGTGATCTATAATTCATAATTAGCAATATATTACAAAACCTCCATATGCCTAATAGGGTATAACATTAAGCCTATACTCTAAAGTTTTAAAACTATATGGAAAATATAAATTTAAAGAGAAAAAAGGAAAGCTATTAAAAAGACAATAGGCTTTACAAGGGAAACCTAATTGAATTGGAATTATTTAAACTAGAGAATAATGGACTGCAAGGTGACTAACTGTTGAATATGGAGAGTATAATTATGAGGATCACGCCAACTTGCTCTGCACACACCAAGAACAAAAAAACTAGACGTGCATTAAATTTGGCAATCCCTTCCTCCATCCTAGCACCTGCCCCCATCTCTGTTCCCATTTTCTCAGTATGGATTTAAATGGTAAATAGGACAATATCACTTTAGGGTATGCATATTTAATCTTTCCAACACTGTGGTGAAAATGTTTGTCTTCCACGACACTACAAGATAGTATGTAGTAAATTGCATGTGATGTATTTAAAGAGAGAGAGCTAACTATTATAGTTTTTCTTCAAATCAAGTCCTATATTTTAAAATAAAAGTATAAAAAGAATTAAAAATTGAAAGAACAGTTTTTAGCGTGTATAGAATAAATTGTTTTAAACAAGTGGAAAGAGAGATAAAGTTGTTGATGTAGATGCAGCAGTCCTCTTTATTCATGGGACTATGTTTTAAGACCCCAGGTGCTGCCTGAAATTGTGGATTGTATCAAACCCTATATGTGCTATGTTTTTTTTCTATGCATACATACCTATGATACAATTTAATTTATAAACTGGGCCCAGTAGGACATAA
>NW_005323585.1:0-1417 GCF_000412655.1 Myotis brandtii | reverse complement strand
ATCCCCATCCCCCCAAACCATTTGAGGTCTGCCTTAGCAAGGTAAGCTAGACACACCCAACGAGAAAGAGCCCCAGCAAAAGCAGCTTCCTCCACCAGGAAATGAAGCAGGATCTTGCCTGGATCCCAGCCCAAGCCCAGAATATGCAGCCAAAGGAGATTGCTGGGAAAGGGTATTAGCTCATTGCAACCTTTAGCATCATTACTGTGGTTTCTCTCCTGCCTTGGAAAAAACTACCTATTTTTTCTGTCTACTTCTCAACTCCCACACATAAAACCAAAATTGATCAGGACAAAACATACCCAGCTCATTCTGTGCTTCGAGAACTGCTAAACGTTGTGCATCTTCTAATCTGATTACATTTCCAGTCCAAATCACCTTCATTTCTCACCTCCTAATTGGTTTCCCTGATTCCACCTCTACAATTTATTCTTTACACAGCAGTCACCCTGATCCTTCTAAATTGTGAATCTCGTTGTGTCATTTCTCTGCTCCAAGTCCTCCAATGGCTTCTCCTGCTCCTCAGAGAAAAGCCAAAATCCTTATAGTGGCCTTGTGACTGAGGGCAGGGCCTGGCACACTTTTTTCTGTAAAGGGCCAGATAGTAAATATTTTTTGTCTTTGTTGGCCAGTGGTCTCTGGCAATTACTCAACTTTGCTGTAGCATGAAAGCAACCACAGTCAGTACGTAAACGACTGGGCATGGTTGTGTTATTTACAAAAACAGGTAATTGGTTGGATTTGGCCCAGGGCTGCAGTTTCCTGACCTCTGTTCCAGCTGATTTGGCCTGTGGACCTCTTGGGCATTATTACTTCTGCTCTGTCCTCTGCTTCAGCCCCACTGATCTTCACAGACTTTGGCGTGGGCCCTTGCATTGGCTGTGCTATCCAGAACATTCTTTCCCTATATATGTGAGTGGCTCATTTTCTCATTTCCTAAAGGTTCCTGCTTAAATGTCATTATGGGAGCCCTGCCTGACCACACTATCTGAAATAGCAGCCCTTCTCATTTTCTCGGCACTCCCACTCTCTTTACTCTGCTTTGTTTTCTTCACTAGCCCTTGCCACCACCAGGCATATTTATTTATTGAATGAATACATGATTTCTTCAGCAAATATTAGTGAGTACCTCCTTAATGCCAGGCAATACTCGAGGTGCTGGAATTCCATAAAAAACAAAATGGACAAAGGCCTTACTATCTTGGACTTAAAGTCTAGCTAAGGAAGACAGACAATAAAAGTAGTAAAAACAAATCTAAGTGTGGCAGGTGGAGATGAGTGCTCTGGAGGAAATTAGGCTGGGCAAGGGGGCAGGTTGTGGGAGACTCATCCTTTTGTTTCTCTCGCAGCATTTGTCTTCTGCCTGGAGTCATTGCTAAGGTTTTCCCAGTTATAGCAACTGTGACATTAACTCCCT
>NW_005323584.1:0-1417 GCF_000412655.1 Myotis brandtii | reverse complement strand
TTTCCCATCTGTAAAAGGGAGATAATGACAGGAGTGGGAGCCACGTGTGGGAGGATGGTGCACTGATGGGCGCCCTCGGATCCTCAGATGAGAAAAGGGGGAGTCTCTGTGGGGATCGGGGGGGTAGAGGGTGGCAGCCCAGGGACTCCTGAGGCCAGGCTGGATGCTGGCCGGCCCCACGAGTCTAAGAGGGGCCTCAGCCACCTCAGCCCCCGGGGAGCCTTCCCAGCACTCTCTCCCTCGGGACCTGAGGAAGCGCCTCCCACTTCGGGACCCTCAGCTCCCTCCTCGGTAAAGGACTCTGAGGCCCTGCGGCCGGGTTCCCAGCTCCAGGGAAAGTGACAGCATTTACTCCCGGCCCCTCCAGCTGACTAGGGCTCGTTGAGCCTTCACAGGTGCCGGGTGCTGTGAGGGACACAGAGGGAGCCCGGGCGGGAGGCTATGCTGCCAGGAGGCTCTGTCTCCCCTGGGTAGAGAAATTAGTAAAGTTTAGTGCACAGACGCTAAGATAAATGGCCACATGGCCAGATGCCTCGGCAGGAAAAGCAAACATAAGCACTCCCGTCCTCCATGCCCCAACCCTGGCAGACATCACTAATCAATCACGCAACTCCTTCCAGCTGCGCGGGATGCAGCCTCGCTGATCCTTCTATCACAGGCTCCAGGCAGCCCCCAGCCTGACCTCGGGACTTAGCAAGCACAATGGGGCTCCCCTGCCCCCAGAGGTCTCAGGGTAGTAGCTGGCCCAGCCAAGGAGGCTTCCTGGAGGCAGAATGCTTCTCTCTGTTCTTGAAAGAAGCAAGTGGGTGGTTAAAGGGAGAGGAGAAGGTGTCCAGGTGGCAGGAACAGTGTGAGGAGAGATCTGGAGAGGAATGTCCGCGCAGCACATTCAAGGACAGCTGGATCAGCTGCCAGAGGGGAGACATGCGCAGGGGAGGAGGAGAAGGCAGAGTGGGAGATGGGAGGTGGGGGATGGGAGGTGGGAGGTGGGAGGGGTGCCCAAAGTCAGAGGCCAGCCCACTCCCCACTCAGGCTGGTTGATTGGGCCCGAAGCCCCGGTGCCTTCTGCACTCACTCTGCAGCCTCGGGAGGCTATGGAGGGGCCAGGGGTGAGTGAGGTGGTGCTGGCCATGCCCATCAACCTCCCAAGTGGCGAGGACATTTGCAACCTCATTAAAATGATATGTTGCTGCCCATTCTGAGTTGCAGGGTAGTGCCTGGGATGCACCAACCATCCCTATCAGCCTGGCTTCGTGGGTTGTTTATAGCCATGTCCAGCCACTGGCCCAGGGGCAGCCCATGCCACAGAGGTGTCCTCCATCTCTGCACCCCAGGGACCAAGTACAGGACAGTCAACTCAGACTGTGTGTATGGGGTGGGTCTACCAATATCCCGAAGGACTCTGGCACCAAGAGGT
>NW_005323583.1:0-1417 GCF_000412655.1 Myotis brandtii | reverse complement strand
AAAAAAAAAAACTGACTACAAAAGTTAAATGCCAAAATTTCTCATAATTTCCCAACTCTGAGTTCAGTGACTTTGAGAAAAGGTTAAAAATGTTTTTTATAGATATAATGGTGCATATTCCTATGTTCCCATCCTCTGTGCCTAATCCAAACCCATATAAATTATGCTATTTTTCACTTTTGAAGTGTCTAATTATGATGTGTAGGACTTTGTGTTACTTCTTTTCCTTTCCCTAGATTCCATCATTTTTGAATAAATGTAGAGATCCAGGCATGTTCCATCTTTGACATGTCAGAATGATTATTTCTAGAGAACTGTCAAGTTAGATCAACTTTCATCCCTATGTTAAAGCGTGAACTGGAGTATTTAATTCAAAGACTGCCTTAGAATTTGACAGTATGACACTGAGAATCTATTGATAGATGTGAGATATACACCTAGAATTTGAATGATTTCCCAAATGTTTGAAATCTGAATATAAATGTTACTAAATGCATTAGTTCTAATAATAAAATAATATATACATTTGTGGAGTAGAGGGAGTGAATTTTTAAAAGTTTTCAAATTGACATTTTCCTGTAGATGATTTTGTATATTTGTGAGATTATTCTTTTAGTCTACAGTAAAAACAACATACATACAAACCTATATTCTATATTTTATTATGTTTATTGTTGATCATTTCAAAATATATTTTAAAATAAACAGGCTGTTTTAAAACTATTTTAAATAGTCTTTTAAACTTCATATAATTTTTAAAAATCTGTAGGCTTTCATCCTCAATGTCAACCCACCCCTCAACCCCAGGACATAATATATAACTGAAGTAAGTATTAACTGTAACACTCAAACCCAGATCACCTTTAGAGAATGCCGGTAATAAGAATAAAAGTAGCAATTTTTCCATTGAAAGATTGTTTTTTCCTCAAGAAAACCGCAAGCATTTTTTAAGAGATGACTATAGCAACCTAAGCTGACAAGCTGATATAGAACAGAACACTGATACAGAACATTTGCTAACCAAATTTCAAATACATTGTAGACATATAATTTACTGTCTTGGTGTACAGATTTATGTTATAATGATTATAACATGATTGCATAATGAATTAAAATTATTTTATAATGTATGCTGAAGAAAGCACTTTAAGAAGCTTAGAAAAAAAATAGTAAAATATTATCCTACAGAATATTTCCCAATAGAAAATTAAATGAGAATATACACATAGGGTTTCATATTAAATCAGTATAAAGTAGGTAATCTTTCATGATGCAAAAGTTAGTCTTTAAGGCTTTAAGAAAAATGGAAACTCACAAAAATAGATAAACCTAAGTGTACAGGTTACAATTGCTTGTAATGAAAAAACATGTTACCATACCACTCCTGAAGAAAATGTTTTCAGCTGTCAGAGGCCCC
>NW_005323582.1:0-1417 GCF_000412655.1 Myotis brandtii | reverse complement strand
ACAAAGGCAGACACAGAAGAGTTTTCCCACATGTCCCCCGGCCTGAACTCCAAGTCCTGGCCGCCCTCATGTCCCATGGCTGTCACGTTCCTGGGACACGGGCCTGCCTCTTACCCAGCTTCCGTCACCAGCATGTGTGGGTGCTGCTATTTAATATCCAGTGGCAATTTAATGTAGAAAAAATAATCTCATTATTAATACTATTAACACACTACTCTCTTCACAGTGGAGATAAAGATTTGACCTGCTGAGTCACTCATCCGTTCCCAATCCAGGCTAAATAATTGATTTTTCTGGGACAACATAAGTGAAAACTTAAGGGGGGGGGGATATCTCAGGCTTACAGCAAGAGCATAATGCACATCCCCAAATTCTGTAGATCGCTGTTCTCAAACCTTTCTTTATAGTTTTATATAAAAAGAGGGGATTTATTTGTACTTGACACACACACTGACACAGACATCCTTCATCGGTTAGCAAGGTTTCCCAGGGGAAGTACAGAAGACTGTAAATGGAGTGCTTAGAACTGTCACCCTTGTTCCATTGTTCATTTCCAACATGTTATGAGATACAGGCATTTCCTGGGGCTTGTTAAAATGAGTTACAGGTTATCCCATCTGGTTTGATCTAAACTCAGCCTCGTAAAATGGAATAACACGGATCTTCTTGTTCCTAGTCAAACTCTAACTCAAGCCCTGCCGTGATCTAAACAGGTTTTCATTGAGCGTCAGTTTTGGGGTGTATGATGGGGGCTGTGATCAAAATCTTTGAATGAAATAGAGAACATTTTTCTTGGAGGGCTAAGGCCTTTGTAAAAATCCTCTCAGACTATAATATGGTCCCACAAAGCATGACTAATATGCAGCTCCTCATACATGTGATACAACATATGTGTTCTGAGAGCATGTGGACTAATCTACGCCCAGTTCAGTGAGATGAGCTCACTGAATGCCATGGCAACTTCAGGTTGCTACCGAGGTTTCTCACTTGAAATCCTGATATTTCTTTACTTGAAATTGCTGTACTTCTGTGTGCTATTGACTGAATAATTTTGTTCCCTTGACATTCATATGTTGAAACCTAATCCACAGTGTGATGGTATTTAGAGGTGAGGCCTTTGGGCTGACTAGGCCATGAGGGTGGAGCCTTCATCAATGGAAATTGTACCCCTTATAACAGAGACCCAGAGAGCCCCTCCCCCAGGGGAGGACTCAGGGAAAAGATGGCTGACCACATACTGAGTAGCGGGCGCCAGGAAAGTGCATACCCTGCATTGTTAGACCAAGTCCCAGCTAAGAATCATGAAAGGTAATATAACATCTGAGTCACAACTACCTTCTCTGGAATCAATCTGGTATTGGATTCTAGCTAAACCACTTATAAGCTTTGTGACTTTAAAAAAGTTGCCTCATTTTTT
>NW_005323581.1:0-1417 GCF_000412655.1 Myotis brandtii | reverse complement strand
ATAGGTATAATAATACTATGTAATAAAATTTTTCAACCCAATATTTTTTTCTTCAGATCTTAAAAGAAATGAAAATATTTTCATGGACCCATAAAAGCATCACAGGTCATTGGCATTTTGTCTACTGTGCCTGATAGAAAAGTTGGCCCAACTTGATGTTTTTAGATTAATTCCTTTTCTCTTTCAACCAGCTTGAGTCTATTCTGTTTGTAGCTATGAACACTGATGATACAGATGGCGAAACTACAGTGAAATTTTTATTTTTAAAACTTTTTCAAATGTCCCCAATACTTTAAAAAAGCAAGTATTACTTACCAAAGGGAAGATGAGACGTTAAGAAAATCTGACTGGTGAATGTCATCACCAATTTATAGCATTAAATGACAGTTTACATACATATCTCAGAATCTCAAACCAGAAGGGGACTGCAAAGATCATTGTGATCAATTACCTATCTGTCATTTGAATCATCTATACCTCATATCCTGACCAAATTGTCACATTCAGCAATACTGAGCTCAGTAGTTCACTATCTTAGGAAGAAAATGAGATATTCTATCTCTTCATAGCTTTGACTGCTAGGAAGTTATTCTTTAATACTAAGTCCAATTACCTATTTCTGAAACTTTCTTTTTCCCCCCTGTATTTGCAACATCTGAGTATTCTTCATGCTCCCATTTTAGATATCCCATATCAGTGCCTTGGAATCATTGCATAGCAACCCAATTCAAAAGATCTTTATATCTATTCCACACACTTGTTACTTTGATTCTGCATCAGTCTGTCATTTCCCTGGGTAACCTGTTGCTCCAACGCAGAGATGTGAATTGCTAAATCAGAGGCACTGTATCTTCTTTCTCTTCAGATCACAAACTCATCATTTCTTTGACTCCCATCAAAGGAAAACAAAATTGCACTGGTCCATAGTTTTAAATGAAATTTGGATCTCAATGCAAAATGTAAATGTTAATGTGTTAGAAGGAAAACTCTCCTACTTCTTTGTTTTTCCTGAAGAAGCTAGCCAAAATGGAACAGTGAACATTGTACAAAACTGGGAATATAGAAATACTGATTCTAAGTATTCTAAGTCTTGATTCTGCTATTAAATTCCATGTAATCTATAAAATCCAGATCCCTCTATCCCTTTAGGAATAATATAGACTCAACATTTTTTGATGACTTGATTTCTAATAAAGAATTCAATCCCTATGTCAATAGGTATACAAAGAAAGTAAAATTAAAATAAAACTATTGAGCAATATCATGTCATTTGTATGTAAGATTTGGCTTTAACCAATAAACAAGAGAAATATTAAGTGTGATTCAAATCAAAAGTACACCATCATTAGTTATCCCTTGATTGCCATGAAGTCTGCATTTTTTCTGCTCTTAGAAACCAATAGATCTATATGTTCTA
>NW_005323580.1:0-1417 GCF_000412655.1 Myotis brandtii | reverse complement strand
GGGGAGGCTGAGGACAGCCAGAGCAGGCTGGAGAGCAGGGTAGAAAGCCCTGGCAGCAGCCTGTGTGCAATCACCTTATTTACCACTGGCGCCTGGACTAAGTAGGTGGTGCTATAGAGGAAACGAGTTTGGGAAATGCCTCTCTTTCCTGCTGCCTTTGTTTTTGCCGATTGTCTGTTTCTTTCTGAGTGGATCAGAGCCTTTCTGCAGTGGCCGCCTCAGGGCCCGCTTCGTGTCGGCAGAGATCTGATGAGGGTCATGATAGGAACCAAAGTGCTTCCTCTCTCCCTTGGATCTCAGAGGCACCGAATGTGGGGACCCCAGGGGCTGGCTTCACAGACAGCGTCTGAGACCTCGCTCATCCAGAGCCCGCTGTGTCTCTGCCAGCTCCACAGTGACCCTGCTGCCCAGACCCACATGTCAGCCTCAGGACCCCAACCCTGAGGGGCCGTTGTGACTGCCCAGCCCCCTGGCCTCCTCCTGTCCCCACCGTCCTGGCGCACCCCCAACACCAGAGCTTGGGGTAGAGTTGGGAGGGCCCAGGAGGGGTAACCCAGCACCTCTCTAAGGACCTGATTATTTCCAAAGACTGTGCTAATTTTCTGATATGATCCTCACATCTCTGTGAGGCACTAAACCCTCATTACTTTTCCTGACCGATGCATTCTAATTAGATCAACACTTAAAAAAAATTCACAATAGCCACAGGATGGCTTTCCATCTCATTAACTCCTCACTTATTATTTTCATGAAAATTACTGATAAAAATGTGCATCTCCATTTGGTGAGGCCTCACAGCCTCCTCGGCGCCTATCTTGCATCTCTCCCGTCACCCGGGCTGCGCAGCGTCGCCATGGTAACCCACAATAATAGAAACTAATAAATTACAAACGAGATGCTCGTTGAGCAATTATTGTCCTCTTTTATGCAAGTTTCTTGCTAATTTTGATCATAAGGGAAAGTACAATAAGACTCTGAAGGAATGAGTCTATTTCAAGAGAATATTAGCAAGCAGAAGTCTGGGCGGCTGTTTTCAGATCTGTAATAAAGTGATTTGGTGATTTCAAGCAATGGGAAGAGGAAATAAACTTCTTGCCTCATGCCCCGTGCACGGTCGTGTCCCACAGAGATCCCACTGGGGTGGCTGGATGTTGTACTTGTTGTCAAAATGTGCAAGGCATGCTGGCCTGTCCCTTCTCCTGCCTCTACCAACTTAGATTGTATGTATTGGTCCTTAAAACTTAAGGATTGAAAACGACACCTTTCTTAGGCACTCTTTCCAGCTCCTCTCACTAATTCTTTTTTCCTCCCACCAATCATTCTTGGAAGTTTTACCTGTGTCCCCAAGCCTGATTGTCTTATGAGCAGAGGCCACTGTAAACCTCCTGGGGACCCTCCCATGGGTCTGTCCTGGACT
>NW_005323579.1:0-1417 GCF_000412655.1 Myotis brandtii | reverse complement strand
TGCTCACCCTTTACTGGAAAACCAGGAGGCTGACGCCTTGGGAGAAGCTGGATCCACAAACAACCCGGAATTAATGCCAGGGGAGACCGTGCAACCTTATTATTTTGGGTGAATGTTCCAGAAATACAGGCGCCCACAGAGAGGCGGAATCTTAGAAGATGACAGAAGGCCGCACGGATTTTGCACTCGGGCTCACCCAAGGGAGGAGCCCAGGAAAAGGACAATCTTTTAATTTGCTGGCATCCCACCTCTTTGCTCGATTTAAACTCTCTTACACGTTGTCACTTAACAGTTTAGGAATGCAAACCTCTTCACTCCGTGAATAAACCAAACTCGGTGGGCATGTGTGTGAACTTTTCGGCAGATCCCTGGCCATAGCACTCGCAAACAGATTGTTTGTCTCGGTCTCAGACACCTCTGTCTCCGATGCCACTATCTACAGTGTTTGTTGCTTTATTTTCCAAGTTGCTGGTGTCCAAACCCATCCATGGGAGGGAGTGGATCTCAGCAGAGCTGGAGCACCAGAGAGAAAGTTCCCACATGGACCAGCAGGGGTCACTGCTGGCAGGTTGTTCTGAGGCAGCATTGCCCTGGAGGGCAGGCAATGAGATGGAGGCTGGAGGGTGAGAGTTTGCGATGGAAAGGCAGAGCTGGGAATGATGCAGCCTCCACCCCAGGACAGGCAGGGGCGGGAGGCGGAGGCTGAGCAGGGCTCAGTGAAGTCCAGCAAGGCACAGGGTGAGAGCCTGAGCGCTAAGTGCAGATTCTCAGGGTGCCCGGGGTGGCAGAAATGAAAAAGGCTGATGAAATGTGCATGGCCCATAGCTGTGCTTCGCATCACAACGTCGCTTGGGCCCTGGTGAAACGGGCAAGGCTCAGGGCCATGCTCCACAGGGACCGAAGGCAGGCGGATGGCAGCCACCTGACCGGATAAATCCTGATGCCTCTCTCACCCCGCCCTCTGCCCGTGCCTTCCCTTCTCCTGTTCTCCCGTATCTGGAGTCTAGCCCTCACCCGAGACCACCCAGACCACCGGTCACTTTCTAAATTGTGTGACGAAAAAGAAAACACACCGGCCAAATTCCCATCCCCATCTCCGCTGACTTAGGCACCAGACTTCATTTTCCCCATGAAAATAACGCCTTTTACCATTGAAAAATAAGAAAAAGAGGGGTGCTTATTCTTAATGTGTGTTACCTTGAGAACACGGTGTTATTTACATTTCTTTGAGTTGTGGGAGATTGTTGTTATTCTAAACAGAAAAGATAAAAGGGGTGGAAGAGGGACAGAGGGAGGGAGAGGGGAGGAAGGCAGGGAGGGAGAAGGGAGGGGAAGGCGCTGAGGGGCTGATTCCATGCCTGTCATTGTCACACAACCTAAAGAAGAACTTCCTCCTGGAGTGGGGGGGGGGGGGGGG
>NW_005323578.1:0-1417 GCF_000412655.1 Myotis brandtii | reverse complement strand
GTTGGGGAAGAGCAGCCCAAATAATAGTTATGAAGAACCAGGGTGGGGGAGGACAGATATTAAAAAAATGCACAGCCTTATACAGAGTTTATTATAATCACTGAAACCAGGTAGCAGTAAGAGTTCTTTAGTCCATCGGTAAATTCTCATTGATATTAAAGATAGGGTTTTAATAGTAAGAGATACTCAATATTTTCAACAAATAAAGGAACAGATGCTAAGAGTTTCAAAGTAGCCTCAAGTCTCAACATTGGCCAACTCAGGTAGAGTTAAGTCTGAAATTATAAAGACAATTCTTGATACCTTTTATTAATGCTTTAACACATTTCAAATTCAACTCTTAAACGGATCTTCAGTTCAATGCACTCATGTGTTTTGTTGAGTTTTATTCCTTTGTTCCTAATATAAACAACCAATTAAGAAAATTAAGAGTTTCTGTGGGCAGGATACTCCAGAGGTTTCTTATTATCTCACTAGCTCAACATTTCGGTTTTCATACATTCTTAAAAACAATGTTTTTTGTGTTGTTGCATGTGTTTGTAAAAGTTGTTATCAGAAACAAAAACTTATTTTTTTAAGAGCTTTTAAAATGATTAATCATATAAAAGAAAGAAAATAGTTTTTTCTCAGACATGTATAATATTTAATTAGAACACCATTTGATACTCATTTTGACATTAATTTAGATATAAATCTTTACTATTTATAAGACTAAAGATGCTAAATTTATGTTTTCTACTTTATTAAAATGACTATAAAAGAAAACTATACTAATAATTTTAAATTCTACAAAATAAAGCAACAGCTATATTAAAATTTTACTCTTCCAACATTATTATCTGACTCATTATCTTTACATGCTAACATTGCCAGAGTTAAATCACAATCTATCAAATATAGAAACAGAATGATACAACATGGGATGAGCCAGATATGATCAGATAACTTTTAATCTATGCAGTTGTGAATCTCATATTAATGAGGGAATCACATTAGTGACAGGAGGTATCTTACAGATGGATGGTGGTGAAAAAAATATCAAAAATCCGATCTCAAATGAAAGTAGCAGCAATGCAAATGAGTGCAAAGTGTAACTTTTGTTCATAAAAATAAATAAATAAAAGTCAAATCGCACAGATTTAGACTTGTGTTGAATCCAAACTCAGTTTCTTTGAGAGCCTCAATCACTCAACTTTCTGAGAATATAATGAAAACTGTCTTAGACCAGTGTCCTATTCTAAATGGTGCTTTCCCAATCCCTCCACCTTGACTGTATGCTTACATACCTTTCAACGATTAACACGTGAAGAGCTCCAATCTAAAGGCCTACTTTTTAAAGAAAAATATTTGGAAAATAAAGTTCAATGCCCAAAGAGTTAAAATATTCTGTGTTAATACTAGCCCTCAACAGAAAATT
>NW_005323577.1:0-1416 GCF_000412655.1 Myotis brandtii | reverse complement strand
GTTTTATTAAAAAATATTCTTAACTCATGGTAGCAGGGATATCATACAGACTTTTTAAAATCTAATAAAGCTCTCCAAAAATATGCAACTATACATATGCATATAAAATTTGCACATATTTTCTGAGATTCATAAATACTAATCCCTAAGGATGTGTTTGAAAAATATTATCAGGCATGGCACTATGGTAGACCTGAAAGTGAGGGAGGAAAAGAGATTATAATAGCTGTAGGAATTTTCCTGCTATTGTAAATAATAAACATTTTGGAAGTTAATAATAGAAAACATTAGGCCTTTCCATCCTCAGATAATTTAATAGCACACTGCAGGTCTCCTAGGGATACAGAATAGGCATGATCTTCCCTGAATTACCCAGAATATATAGTCCCCCTAGACAAAGAAGAAAATTCACATTTTATTTTTCAATAGTTTAGTAAATGACTTCAGTTTGAAAATATCTGATGCATGTTGTGAAAAGGCTTATTCATCAAAGGTGAATAAAGTAGTCTCATATCTTGATCTTTTAACAAGTGAAAAACATAATGAAAATTGACTATGGTGAAGACTAGAATGGGAACTGGGAACAAAACACAAAGAAGGCATGTTTATCAGACAATGTTGGCAAAACAAAACTCTGTCCTTGTAATTAACATTTCAACTTCGGGAAAATAAATCATAGTCTATTGAAGTTTATGAATAGTTAGATGGTGGTCTTGATCTCAACATTGATAGAAGCCTAGTTTGACAAAACAATGTCTATTCAGGATAGTCAAGGTTAAAAACAATGGCTTGTTTTATAGGAAATAGCTCAAAATTCATGAAAAATGTTCTATGAACCATTTCCCAAAATAAAGGACTGATTAAATGTGTATAACATATGACCCTAATATTTTCTTTACTGCCATTATATGTAATAATCTTTACAGCTTTCTGATGAAATGAAAGATCATTACCCAAAAAGAGAAACTCACATAAGAAAAGGAATATGGAAATATTCAACTTTCTTACCTCTTTTTCTTTGTCTAGTGTTTTTGTGTAATTTTATTTTTGCATTTTTGAATATTTTATTTTTTCAATTACAGTTGACATACAATATTACATCAGTTTCAGGTGCACAACATAGTGATTAGACATGTATGTAACTTATGAAGTGATTACCCCAATAAGATTAGTTACTACAATATTATTGACTTATTTCTTATGCTGTATTTTAAATCCCCCTAACTTTTTATAACTGACAATTTGTACTTCTTAATCCATTCACATTTTTCACCCAGTCCCACAAACTCCCTCCCATTTGTTGTATGTAGCTATGAGTTTGTTCCTGTTTTGTTTATATTCCACATAGAAGTGAAATCATATGGTATTTGTCATCTATTGTCTCACTTATTTCACTGAGAATAATACCCTCTAGCT
>NW_005323576.1:0-1416 GCF_000412655.1 Myotis brandtii | reverse complement strand
GAAAGAAAGAAAACCGTGCCTTTCACCCAGCGTGGGTGGGTGGAGATGATGCGTCCCGGAGCCTGCGCTCAGGGGGCTGTGGGGATGGCAGGGGCACCATGACGACGCGCATCTGACTAATTCAGCATCTCCCAAATGTACACCCTTCCTCTGAGACAAGGATGCCAATCAGCCTCTAGGATCCTTGGAAACAGTCTGGTGGCGCCCCCTCTTTTATTGGTGAAGAGACGTGCCCATCAAGGAAACAGCCTGGCCCCGGAGGCCAGTGCTGCGTCTCAGCCCAGCAGCCTGTGGGAATACCCCCGGGGATGCTGGGGTGGCTTCTTCGAAGACGGTCTCCACAGCAGCAAAGTGTAGGGGTCCCACATCAAAGCAGAAGGAGGTCGTATAGGAAGAAATTGATGGCAGGTGCACACGCTAAGAAACTTTAACGACTGGTTTTCAGAACCCGTGTGTAGAGCTGTACGGTCTCAGAAGGTGTGAGGTACCCTCTGGAGATTGGAGGGGGGATGGGCTGGCTGGTTAGAATCGCCACACCCGGCAGACACTATTCTGCCTAGAAGCCTTTAAAAATGAAGAAAATCGTCCTCTGTAACGAGGTCTGATGATGGAAACAGGGCCCAGATGGCCCACCGAGTCAGCAAGGACGATGTCAATAAGGGGCACCCGCACCCGGGCTCCCCCTGGTTAGCAGGTGTGCTTTTTCCACACGTGTCATCAGGCCCTTCGTGTTTCTCGTCTTGGCACTTCGTTCCCATTTCCGGGCACTTGGGAAGAGCAATCCGATGAGAGAAACCAGGAGAAGCAGGTTTTGTCGCCATTCCTAGGGGCTCCCTTATGGCCCCTCCACAGAAGGAGGGGGGCATCGGGGCCTTGGGAAGGGGTGTCAGTGTAAACGTAGAGACTGTCCACACCACGCTCTTGACACGGACACTAACTGGAATAGTCAGGAGTCTTCTCTGCCCAGCTGAGTCTCCGTGCCCTTGTGGGCACAGCCCTTGACCTTGAATGTAAATTCTGCATCTTCCCATTTGAATAATGGGCACTCAGTACCTGTCTGTGGACGGCCTGAGCAGCGAGGTTTGACGGCATGCCACTCTCCATCAGGATGATTGACAGGCTGCTTTCGGAGGAAGAGTTTCTCTCTGGCTTTCGGTTCTGTTCACAGCTCCCCACCACCGTGCCTGACGGCGCCCCTCAAGAGTTCATCGCAGGGTAAGAAAGCACGCACTCCTCCATCCGGCAGGGAGCTGGGGGTGACCCCTCCTCAACCTCCAGCCTGAGAACGGCTGCACCCTAATGAGAACCAGCAAGAAAACGGTGTTCTCGTGTTCTTACACAGAGGGCGAGAGCATATTCCCAGTCGCGTGCCACACGGGAAGTCCTGCGTGGACACCAGGGATGCGTAACCCCTGA
>NW_005323575.1:0-1416 GCF_000412655.1 Myotis brandtii | reverse complement strand
GACCCTCATCTTGGTGGGTTTGAAGAGGAAACAGGAATATGTGGGCCTTATTCTGACTTTACAGACTCGAGAAACCTGAAACCTCAGTGTGGGTGAGAAGCAGTAAGTCCGTTCACACGGCAGAAAGCTGGGTGCGGCGAAAGCTGCAAAAAGGACTGGTTGAACGTTTTAAAAGGAGCAGTTAGATGCTGAGACACCCTTTGCCATGTTAGAGACACAGGAAACCACCAACTGTGTCCCAATCATAGCCCACAAAGCGGGGGAGGGGGAGCATGGAGACAGGACAGAGGTTGGAGGGATGGGTTCCAGGAAAAGTCAAGAAAAAAAATGGAACTGATGGAATTTCTGGTGCATCCAGATTGAGAATTTTTTTGGCTCTGTCAGAATCCAGGGACATATTCATAATAGATGCGCAGACTCCTATGTCCTGACATCCTCTGACTCACAGCTCCAGCCTTTTCCAGGCCTGGGAACCCACCCTGCACCCCAAACCCTATCTGAAGGTTGTGGGCAATTAACACATGCAGGTGACGCTCATGTCCCCATGCAGGTACATGCTTTGTGACAGCAAAAACCAGGTCGAAAGCCTCCCCGAGGGGCCCTCTGTGGGACACAGGGGGAGCACACACCCTCCGCCTTTGCAGAGTGCAGTGGGAGACAGAACCCGATTGTGGGGTCCCCAGACAACTTTGAAGACCAGCGCCTCCTTCTCACTAGCCCCGAGTCCACAGAGCTGGCTCTCCTCTGAGCCTCTTTTCCTCTGGTCTTACAGGACCCACCTTACAGAGTCTGGGGATCAAACCGTCCTGTAAATTAAAACATTTGCCAAACAAAAGGTGTTTTATTACCCAGAGATACATTAAGCTGATTCCTTGATCCTGATGTCCCCAGGGCGTATGAGCTGACACAAAAAGCTGACAGCAAATGAGTATGTGGTCCTGGCAACACCAAGCGAGTATTAAGCTCAGCAAAGAAGAAATCTGGCCAAAGAATGGAGTCTGTATTGTTAATTTTTGGAGAACCCTCCATCCTTACTATTTTTCATAGCAGCTGCACCATTTACTCAGCAATGCCACTTCTTGGAATTTACCTAAAAGAATTAGAATCAAAATCTCAAAGAGATATCTGCAGTCCCATATTCACTGCAGCACTACTCACCACAGCCAAGCTATGCAAACCACCTAAGTGTCCATCAATGGGAAAACGGGTAAAGAAAATGTTATGTGGGCACGTGCACACACAAACACACACACGCACACACTGATCAGTGGGCATCAAGTTTCAGTTGAGCAAGATGAGTAAGGTCCAGAACTCTGCTGAACAATATTGTGCCTGTAGTTAACAATACTGTACACTTAAAATTTTGTTAGAAGAATTTTTTTTATAATTTTTTTAAATATATTTTATTGATTTTTT
>NW_005323574.1:0-1416 GCF_000412655.1 Myotis brandtii | reverse complement strand
AAAAAAAAAAAGGCATCACATCAAAAATCTTAATCCATAATGATATAAATAAATGATTAAGTAAAGAAATGTGGGAAGAAACAAATCTTGAAGTGTTCCAAATAATCTAGGTAGATATTGTTCCTTTCAGGAGGTAGAGGTGGAGCATAATTATCCACTCCTTGAGTGTGGGCTGCTCATAGTGTTTTCCTTTCAAAGAGGATAATATGCAAAGGAAGAAATAAAAAAATAAAAAAAGAATACAGTGGAGAAACCTGCCAAACTCTGCCTGAGCCAGGTGATCAAGGTCAATGTGGTTAAGTCAAGATCAAGAGTGACAAGTCATGTTGACAGCATGTAGTCTTCCTAATCTGAGGTAATAAAAATGGCACTATACCCCTGTGGTGTCCTCCCCAAAATGCATAAACCCCATCTAATTATGAGAAGAATACCAGACAAATTCTTATAGAGGGACCTTCAACAAAATGTCTCAATACTGTCAAAAGAATCAAAAGCAAAATCAAGATAGAGAAATGTCACAGCCAAGAGGAGCCTGAAGAGACATGTCAATCAATGTGGTATCCTGGATGTGAACCTGGAGGAGAAGAAAGACAGGCAAAAACTATGGGAATGTGATCCTGGAAGAGAATATGGACATTAGGCAAAAACTAAAGCAGTTTAATTTAGTTAATAACAATGTATCAATATTAGACTGTTAATTATGACAAATGTACCATACTAATGTAATATTTTAATAATAAGGGGGAGTTGGTGTGGATTTTATGAGAAGTTCATACTGACTTTGCAATGGTTCTATACATTTAAAATTATTCTAAAAAATAAAACTTATTTTAAAAATAATAACACCCCTGTGACTATTTTGTAACTACTAATTTGGACTTCTTAATCACTTCACCTTTTTTCACCCAGTCTCCCAACCCCCTCTCCTCTGGCAACCAAGAAACTAATACAAAATAGTTTTGAATGTAAATTATAATTGAAAAATAAAATAATAAATAGTGGGGAAGGGATAGGCTGTGTTGCTCCTCTAAGAAAACTTGTAGTAAAGCTTCCAGTCAAGGAATCCCACCCAGACCATCAGAATATCTCATCACCATTTTAAAACTCATTATACCAGTTGCATTTATGTAACTTACCAGTATTTTAGACATCACCTTTCCGGCGATGTACTGTTTTGATTATACATTGCTAAATAAAATAACAAATTACCCAAATCTTAGTGGCTTAAAATAACAACGACTTTGTTATATTTCAACATCCAGGAATTTGAACAGGGATTGAGGAGGTGATTCTTTTTTTCTATGCGGTGTTGACTGGGGTTGCTTTATGCAATTCTGCCCAAAATTGGATTGCAGGGTTCAGGTGGGTTTCACTCACTTTCTGGCACCTTTAAAGGATGACTGGAAGGCTGGACTT
>NW_005323573.1:0-1416 GCF_000412655.1 Myotis brandtii | reverse complement strand
TGATTTCCCTTTTCCCCCAGATTCCCTGTGGATAGCTGCTATGCAATGAGTCATTCTATCGTATAAAAAGCATCCTGTTCTCTGACTCATGAATGCATTGCAATGTCTCCGCCTCTGCCAGCTCTCCGTGAGCGAGAGCTGCCTCTCATTCCTTCTGTTCTTCACGATATCAAGCGAAGAACTTCAAATCTATCAGGTCATGAGAGGAATGCTTACTTTTGGCTTATGAGTTGTAAAACATGACCAAATAAAAATGCTCTTAGAATCAGGTGATTATAATAATGATAGTTGTATTGCTGATATTTAATCATGTATTTTTCGTCAAAGTATTTTCTCACTGGTCTGACCTTATGTATGCATCAGAGTGAATTTTTCACTGTAATTAATAACAGGTTACTTAGGCCCCTGGCCTTTTCAAAAGAAATCTACTCAAAGTCGTTGGGGAATGGTAGGTAAATGTATGAAAATATTAAAACATTTTGCACAGTAAGCATTTTATTGAGTGGTTAGGAATTACTGGGCTACAAGCAAGGCATGTTTTAGATGGGAAAAAAAATTGGGGTTAATTAATCTCCGAGATCTTTTTCCAGCTCTTAATATTCTCTTATTTGACAGCAAGGGAAAATCTCAGGTCCTGCTGATGAGTACCTTTAAATTAAATATATTTGCTTGTATATGTAGGTCTATAAAACCCATGCTCAACAGCAAAGAGGCATTCAAAATGTCAACTTCCCTGACTGACTTGAAGCAGCCCACAACAGCCTGGCCAGAGGAAGGCTCCAGTATATCTTCATTTTTCACTGATGAAGAACTGTCTGAAAAACGGTGTTTACAAAAACATTCCTTTGCTGATTGTCTGCATCCCTGCAGGGTTCAAGTGAGGGGTCTGAGAATCTGGGGAGGGCAAAGGCAGTGGTGGGTGAATGAGTCCTTTCTCGCCATTCTAGAGGTCATCTTCAATAAGGCCACTCTTATGTGGGAGGTGGAAAGGAATCTGATGGTGCCTGTTTGTTTTGGCAGCCTGGGCCCTGAAGATGCGCACATCCAGAGAATGACAAGAGAGTCATTTTTCCTGGCCAATCCTCGCTTGTGTTTCCATCACATGGTGGGAAGCTGCAAATGTAAGCCACACAGGCCTGTCCCCGATCTGTGAACAAGCAGCCCTCTGCTTTCTCAGATACCGTTTCTAAGTCAGCTTTCAGTCATCAAAGATTCATTTTAAAAATTAAGGAAAGAAAATGCTAAAAAAGATCTGTTTCTATCCCAGTGATCAAGATTATTAAGGAGGTAAAGACTTCCTTCATCATTATTATCATCATCCACAAGAGTAGAGGCAACAGAACATCCAGAAAACGTGTGTCTCTTTATTAGACTCTTTGCAATCCTTAGAGCAGTGGTTCTCAACCTTCCTAATGC
>NW_005323572.1:0-1416 GCF_000412655.1 Myotis brandtii | reverse complement strand
GTGGTGTATGGGATCAGCAGCCCAGAGCACCTCAGGCTTATGGCCCCTGTGACAAATGGGTAAACTGAAGCAGATAGATCTGGGGTTCCCTAGAAGTCACACAGCCAAACGGGGGATGGGAGGTGGGCAGTCCAATGGAGACACAGAACAGGCTGGCATGGTCCTGAGGTTACACCCCGTAACAGATGAGCGGCAGGACCAGGACGTATGGCCAGGTAATAAGAGGGAGGAAGAGCAGGGCCTCCCCGTGGCAGCCCAGGACTCCCGGGGTTGCCCCTGATGACAGGTGGGGAAGCTGAAGCACAGAGACCCTGAGGTCGCACAGCAGGTTGAAAGGCTGCTGTGGGGTCCCCTGGAAAACCACCCACTACAGACACACCATTTACATCCACAACTTCCCGTTCCCGGGAGCGATCCTTTTCCTCCCCAGTTCCTACCAAGGATCCTGGGGGCCACCAGGAGTCAGGAGGTCAGGTGAGGCTGGATCCTGCCCTAGCTCATAAGGGGACCTGTCCCTGGCCAACATTCCAATATCTCAGAACAAGCCCAAGTCCCCCCCAAGGCCCTGCACAACCTGCCCCCGTCCCCTCCCTGCCCCTTTGCTCACTCTATTCTAGCCACACAGGGCTCTTCCAACATGCCAGGCACAGTCCTGCCTCAGGACCTTTGCACATGCTGTGCCCTCTGCCTGGAATGCTCTCTTTCCATCCCTTGGGACTCAACTCAAATGCTACCTCCTCAAAGAAGCTCTCCCTGATCAGCTCAGTCACTGACAGTCCCCTTGCCACTTCAATAGGATCTATTCTGGACCCTGCTTTCTTTTCCTCTCGCCCCTCAGCACACACAGAAATTCTTGTCTGTCTGTCTGTCTGCTTGTTTCCTGTTTGCCTACCCCACCAGACTGTGGGTCCTGTTGGGATGGGTCCCAGGTCTATCAAAGTCACTTTCCTCCCATCCCTGAGCCTGGAAGGAGTCTGGCAGCTGGACTTCCTTACTCCCCCCAGGCTCCGGAGATGACCTCATCCCCAGGCCCTGGGCTCGCCCCCACAGCTCTGGGATCAGGAAATGAAACCAAAACCAGCCTGGTTCTTTCTCTGGAATTGGGAGGGGCATCCTGGGCATATGCAGGCCAAGCACCAACTGAAGACGCTGGTCAGAAGAATGTGCAGCCCTGGGTGGACTCCATCCTGCTGCTGCCCAGGCCAGTTAACCATTGTTGGAGCGAGGCTGCCTGGCTGGGGGACCTTGGGCATGTGACTGCTCTCGGGGCCTCAGTGTCCAGAACATGGAAATACCTCCTGAGGTCGATGTGAGAATTGAGAGTTAATGAGTGAAAGTGGCTACTACTCTGAGCTACTCCCCACCTCAGCGGCCTCAAAACCATGATATTTCACACCTTCACACAAGCTCTTCCAA
>NW_005323571.1:0-1416 GCF_000412655.1 Myotis brandtii | reverse complement strand
TGTCAGAATCTTTGTCTGTAAATGGTAATAAATGCAGGCAATTTTACATGAGCTTAAAGGGATTAAATGAGATCTTAAGTAATGTATTTTGCTTGTATGGAACTTAATTAAATCATACTTTTATTTACTTAAATATCAACTTAATGTATTTATAGGAAACTGTCTAGTAGATAGACATTGTATTCACCACTTGTTGTTTTAACAAGATAAAGTCTTTCATTAAGGGTTCACAGTCCTACAAAATAATCATTTTATATTTCATAATAATGCAAAATTTTGTAAACATTTAAATTTGAGTTTGTGGAAATGGGAAAATAATGAAAAATGTTTTGTTTTTTTAGGCAAATATTTGGGAAGGTATTCTTGAGCTGTAGGAGCTGTAGTATAAGATAGGTGACCCTGACTTCAGTGAAAAATTAATATTGTAGGGTTTTTTTAAGCTATCGCAGAACTACCAATAAAATGTGAGAAATATATTTGTTAAGATGCAATAGACTTAAGTTAATTTTTAAATAACTCCTAAGAAATAGATGAAAGATCTGAGGACCTACCTATAAATTATACCAACAATGCTAGTATAGAAACAAAAAATGTCTTTCTCATAACCTTCAAAATTGGTGGGTGGTCACTTTTAACTATATTAAAGCATTATATGGTTGCATTTTTATGATTATTTCAATTTCCATCTAAATTGTTCCATTGAATTTATCGTGTGACCAACTTGCAACTTTAAAAAATAAATTCTGAAGTTTTCTAAAGAGTATGTGCCAATGGGAAAGAATTACTTAAGCAAGCACTATCTTCTCAGTTTAATTAATCAAGCCTTTCACTTAGTCTTTAGAGTATAATTAAATCAGATAGCCTCTGAAAGGACTGCTTGCTTGAGCTGCTTGGAAATATGTTTAACCTCAACAATGTTCCCTATCTTTCACCACACAGTAAGTTCTAACCCTTAGGAAAAAGTCTATTCATGAGAATCTGGGGTATTGAGCAATCTCCCCAGATCTATTTTCCTTTGTCATTAATGACTTTGTACCTATTATTTTCAAAATTATCTAAAATTCCGTAAAATAACATTAACATTTTAAATAATTTTAAAATACTCAATAATCTTTAACAATGGGTATTTGACAAGCAAGCAAATCAGTATCCTCAGAAGAAACTCACAGCACAAACACACAAAAACACGTATCATACACCTATACCTAATTTTCATTTTAAATGTACTTATACACTGAATCTCATTCTTTTCTAGGCTTGCTTAGACTTTTTATTGCCTCTTCATACATGTTTGTTATAAATTAATGGCTGTGCTATATACTTATAGAAGCTTTCAAAATTTATTTCAGAATTTTGGTTTTAAATAATTTTTGTTATTATGATATTTTCTTTCAATATTCCTATGGCATTTTTTTT
>NW_005323570.1:0-1416 GCF_000412655.1 Myotis brandtii | reverse complement strand
GCTGGTTCTGGGCACATGGATGAGAACTTCAAGGTGTAGGAGATCTCCCTGGCATGCACTCACTGCAAAAGTTTCTCTTTTTAATGTAAAAGAATATGCTAATGGAAAAGATCTTTATGCAACTTGACTTTGTGAAAAATTCTTTTTATTTTAAACAGATTTATAAAACTCTTGACATTCATGTTACATTGGTTGGCCTTGAGATGTGGACAAGTGGAGATAAAATAAAAATTGATTCCAATATGGAAACAACTTTATCGCATTTTTCAGCTTGGCAACAGGCAGTGCTTAAAAAAAAGAAGAATTATGATCATGTTTTGTTACTCAGGTATGTAAATGCTCTATTTCCCTGCATACCTTAGGAGGTTTATTAAAAAAAAGAAAAGAAAACAAGTAATAACAAAATATTTTTAAGGCAATTGACATTTTTGGATAGTACACAGGGACAAAATGTTATGTCTAGCTATATAGAAAATTTTCATATGAACTTTTTAAGAACTTCCTTCCTAATAGTGAGGAACACTAGAAAGGAAAAATTTAATATATTCATATTCCTTGGCAGGGTTGAAAAATGTTGTTAGGTAAGTAAAGCAATTTCAGAATCCATTTACTTTACCTATCTGCTTTCAACTCTCACTCCTTCAGCCTTCCACACCATACTATTATAACACTCCCCAAAAATCAACTTTTTCGGGGAAAGCACCTTATTCTCTGAACATTTCCCCTCATCAATGTGTGCTCATCCAGTGACTAGTGTTTCAAAAGCATCTTCTCCACCAGTCAAAATGACAGAAAACTAATGTGATAAATTAAAACTGCCATAGCTCTAATATTCCTAAGAAAAAGTCTGAATTTATCTGGAATACTAAGGTCATTAATTCTTAAAAATAGGGGCCATTTTAAAATAATTTACGTTATTCAAAATACCTAAGCACACTACTCAGCCTGTAGAGAAATGGTAAATAATTGTGAAGATGAACTGACTTCAACCTTGTGTTTCACATACCCTGTTATCGTAAAGAATGTTAATTTATGGAAGAACAAGTTTGGAGCATTGGAGTCTTTTAGCATCTCTTCTGATTCCCTTAAAGCTGCTCTAAGATATGGGTACCCACTTTACCTACTTCATCTACCTATAATAGCCGTGTTTCTCCTAAAGTCTGCAAACACCGCCTGCCAATGTGTTTTTGACCATTATCTACATGTTAACTTTCAGTCTGACCTCAGAACTGTGAAGCTTCCAAAGCCTCTAGTCAGAGGTCAGCTCCAGCCCTTGTCAGAATAATGAGAGTGAGCCAGACCTCCAGTGAAATATCATTTCTGATTTCCATACTAGGATGGCCCACAGCACATATTTCCAGGGGAAACGTGTACGTGGCTTGGGCTTGCATATTCATGAACTAGTATAATTCAAAA
>NW_005323569.1:0-1416 GCF_000412655.1 Myotis brandtii | reverse complement strand
AAGATCAAACCTTGGCTCCACCACTTATACTTATTACCTGACCATGAGCAAGTTATTTTACCTGTGGCTCAATTTTTTCCATCAGGGAAATGGAAGAAACATATTATTGTAACTGCTTCAGGATTACATGCTAGAATATGAGTAAAGTGCTTGAATGGTGTCTCAGGTTTTGTTTCCCTTAATTTTAAATAGCACAATTTAGAAACTATCAAAATGTATCAAAAATGATAAAAAATGTTTACTATATAAATATTTATTGTAGAGGTTTGAAAGTAATTCATATTGTCAAGAAGCCAATGCTTTTGTTCCTGAATAAAATCCAACAACAGCAGCATGTTTTTAAAATTTGGAATGCTTCTTAGCTACAGAAAAAGGGAGTACTTTTTTTTAAAAAAAAGCTTTAAAAAAATCTCAAGCAATTGGTCTTTTCATTCATATAATAAAATTAATTTTCATTAGCAAGAGTTTAATCAAAAAGGTGTCTACCATACACTATCACCTTAAATTGTTGTAGAACATTTACTATAAAATTCAATAGTAAAGCATGAAAAATAAAAAAACATTCAAAATTAGATGAAAAATCTTTCAATGTTTGCAGGTGATATGAATTTAAAATAATAAATCTTGTAGATGCAACTGTTCTAATTAGAAAACAAAGGAGTTATGGGGCTTATTAATTTAACATAATTTTTTCAGTTTAAAAAAGAAACTAAGAATCAGAAACTGTAAGAGAAAAGATTTAATAAGCTAAATTTAGTTAAACTAATTAGAATAAATTTTTAATATTCAGAAATCTTTAGACATAAAACTACAAACTTTACTGAGGAACAGAAAAATAATTTGGCTATATGAATAGTCTATGTTACTAAATGAAAAGAATTAGCATGAGAATAATTTGTAATAATGATAATAGCCAACACATTGAGTGCTTGATTTGTCCTAGAAATTAAACTCTTTGACATACATCAATTAACGCATATATTACTCTCAGCAGTCCTATGAGGCAGATGCTAATGTGATCTCTAATTTAAGAAGGAAATTGACACACAGAAGCAGCAGAACTAACGTGCTTCTTTCATTCACCTAGGATGGATGGAGGAAGGATTTGAGCACAGCCAGATGTACACTCTGTCATGATTAAAATTTATCTAAAATGTCATGTAATTTTAATCAAATTTACATCATAAAGTTTAATGAAACAAAATGTGCTGATTTTAGAGTTCATAGAATAATTGGCATAGCACAAGCAAGTTAGAATTTACAAATTAAGGAGCAGTTGTTGCCATTCCTTGCATATTATCATGGAGGATCAGAAACTGTACTACTTTAAAGAATAGGATTCATGTCCCAAAAGGAAAGTTCAATCAAGACAACATGACAACAGAAAACATGTCAGCAAAATATTTTTGAAAAGTT
>NW_005323568.1:0-1416 GCF_000412655.1 Myotis brandtii | reverse complement strand
TCTGAGGGTCGGCACCGAGGTGGCCCGTGGAAATCATCTCCACTTGCCAATTCATGCCACTGCGTGCTTTCACAGCGTTTCTTCTCTCAGCTGAGGGATCTGTGTCTGTGGGTGACTGTAGCCTGAACCAGAAGTTTTCACACCAATTTCTGCCTCCAAACTCCACCCTCCCTGCTGCCCCAGCGTCCCCCCAAAGGGAAGGCTCGGTTGTTGGAAGGACAGGTGTACCCCACAAGTTTCCCGGAGAGATGAGCCACGACGGAGCAGATGAAGGGGGTGCACGGCGCACACCCTGCCTGCGTTCCCATGAGGCCATCGGTGCCCTGGAAGGGGGCGCCCCTCCTTGCTGAGCCCAGCGGCACCTCTCAGGCTGAGCCAGCTTCGTCCGCTCACGGAGCGTCTGAGCTGCTGGTGGCCCAGGTGTGGAGGGCTCCCTGAGCCTCTGGCGAGGAAGAGGAAGGTGCTGAGGTCGGGGTGGCTGAGGGGACCTGGGCCTAGTGCAGGCAGGGGAGGAAGTTCCCCCAGGGCACTGTCAGGTGTCAGAGGGGGGACGGGCCGAGTGGGGATGGCGGGTGGGGAAGGGATGGTCATACCCCATCGCACAGCTTCTCTGTCTGCAGTCACCGCCCTCGCTCCCAATGCAAGGCCCAGCTTCACCTCCGCTGTGGCCAGTGCCAGCGCCAGTGAGGCCATTAGTGCTGGTTAAGGCTCCAGGGGAGGCCCCCGTGTTCCCACGGCACCTCATGTCCGGCCTCCAGCTGCACCCCAAGCCGGGGCAGGTCCCGAGGTCCCTGACCTCTTGGGGCCCGACGGGAAGGGGAGCCTCCCTGCCGCGCAGCCGTCCCTGGAGGCGCGCGCCTGGGTCTGTGCCAAGGATCGCAGACTTAGTGGCTCCCGGGACGAACAGCCACTTCGCGTGGCAGGGAAATGAACAATCCGTCGCCAATTATTTGAAGGCAAATCACTTTAAGTGTAAGAAATAAAAGGCAAATTGGCAATTGGGTTTTGTGTGAGGCCTTAAGTGGGTGATTTGCACTGGGGAGGACGCTACGAAGGCTTCAGTGAGTTGGGGAGGACCCATCTCGGGGCGGAGGGAGCTGGGAGGCTCGCGGGCCAGGACCTGCGCCCCTTCCAAAGCTGCGAGGTCCTCAGTGCGAGGCCCAGGCCGCATCCTGGAAGCCAGTGTCAGGGCAGCGATGCTCACACCACACTTCCTGACCGGCAGGGGCGTGGATGCTTCCGGAAGTCTTCCTTGGATTGGGCCCTTCCCGGAGCCCCGGCCGAGGCTGTGTGCTGGCTCTATCAGGTCCAAGTTCTCAAGGGTAAACCCAGAAGCAATTGCCTCTAAATGGCCGAGGTCTCCTGAGAGGGAACCCGCCAGGGCTCTGCTGAAAACATGCCCCAGAGCCGCCCTCA
>NW_005323567.1:0-1416 GCF_000412655.1 Myotis brandtii | reverse complement strand
TTTTTTTTTATCAGTTATTAAAACAAGATAAAATCTAGTTTTTAAAGGTTTGATTTCCTAAAGCAATGGGATGTTGAGAAAGGATTTGTGTATTAAAAATAGCCTCTTTCCTGGAAAATGTTGTCCTTCTTGAGGTAGTTTTCTATTAAAATGATCCCAATGTATATATAAACCACGTACATTTTATAGCAAGAGCACACATACATGTGAGTTAATTAAAAAGAGTAAAACGAACTCCAGCCTATCTCTAGAGCTCTCTGTGGGATGTGATAAATACTTGTGGTTTTTAAAAACAACCCTCTGATGTTTCACAGCCCACATGATAAACAGAAGGAGAAATCAGCCGCCGCCAACTGTGGTAAAAAAGAAAAAGGGAGACAGCTTGTCCCCGTGCGTTTTGGCGACACAGGGGACATCGTCTCTCTTCGTATCAGCTAGACCAGCATCTTCCAAGGGAAGAGTCGCGAGCAGCAAGTCCGTGGAGCATGTCCTCAGGCGGGAGAGGACAGTGGACAGTGGGTAGTACAAGGACGGCCATTTTTAATTTCATGTAGAAATTGCATCTTTATGATCATGAATTACACAAACACTAGGTACCTCATCTGAGGTTTTCATTACAACTAGGCTCCTGTACAGAGTGTCACGGCCAGTTAATGCAGAACACATAATGAAGGACGCAGAGGTGGTAATCACATATGTAAACATTGCAACGATGGCACCCAATGACTGGGTCTTGGGACATCCCAGGCAGAGCCACCTCCCAGCTCTGGCGTCCCCTGCACCCGGGGGGAGGTCGTGCGGTCCCCTGCCTGTGAAGGTTCGTGCTCCCAGCTGCGTTCTGTCTGCAGTGGCCTCCTCACCACGGGCTCTGACGTCCCTTCCCGAGGCCGCCCACACCCAGCCGTGGTGTGTGCCCCAGCCCGTCCTTCCTGCCGGCCGCTCCCGGAGGGGCCCTGGCCTCCTTTGAGTCCTAACGAAGGGGCGAGACCGTCCCCCGTGCCAGGCCCTGGAATAGTCCCACACCTGGATGGAGAGGGTTCTGGACTTGACGCGTAATCGCAGACCTACCTCCCCAAACTAAAAATGGATAAAAAATAAATTTCAATCACCAGCAATCCTCCCCCCAACTCAAGATCTAGGGATGTGCTACCGTATTAGTTCCGGGCGCGGATGGCCATCTGTGAGCTCAGGAACAGAACCATGAGGAACAGGACAGATGGAAAGAGCAAGAGGAGGCGACCTTGTTTCGGGGCCTGCACCAGGGAATGGGGCTTCTGTGATCCCAAACCTATGTGAGCGGGACTTGGGTGTTGTAGACGTGGGTGTCTTGTCAAAGCTCTGTGCATCCTTCCCTCCTGGACGAATGATGACAAGGCAGCCAGCCCAAAACTGAAGTTTGGGGAGGATAAGGCACAC
>NW_005323566.1:0-1416 GCF_000412655.1 Myotis brandtii | reverse complement strand
AGCTTCTCCATGTCATAATGCGTTGGATCTGTTGGTGAGCCATTACTGAGTCGCTCAATAAACTCAGTGTTACACTCATCCAGCGCTCAATTCCTGCCTCTCAAATGCTTCCTTTCTTATCAGGGTTTCATAAAAGAGAGCTCATATCTTAATGTATTGTTTGATTTTGCTCTCCTCTTCCACAGACTTTATATTTGAATCTCCTAACTCTGCACACAGCAACCTAACTGAACAGAGAAGTTCTCCCTGCTGCATCTCCAAGAGAAAGCCTTGGCCTCTCTTGCTCCCTGCGCTCCCTGCCTCTTGCAGAATTATGTTGGCAGATGGAGGAGGCCCAGACCCAAGGAATTTTTCCATCACGTGAGACTCTTGGGTGCCCAAGAAAATTTCAGCGACAGTGTACTTTGCCTATAATTTGGGGTCAGAATGGGTACCACCTCATTTCATCATCATTACATGCTCCTCGGGCCGGTTCCCACGTGTCAGCGCGCTGCACACACAGAGGCCAGTGGAGGAAGCACCGCAGGGTTTGGCCTCCATTGCACAGAGGGAATCTGAAATTCAAAGAAGATGCCATTTCTCCATCTTGGGTCCAGATGAGGATTCAGAGCATAACTCAAGACTTTCAAAAGATGATTCATGAGTTGGAGGAGTTATGGTGTGGAATATTTGAAGGGCGTGGAGAAGTAGTAAATTCCCCTCTTCTCATTGTTTCCAAACAAGTCTTCCCGTGGTTGCAACCTGGAAGCATTAGAGCAGGTAAAATATTCCCCTTTTCAGATGGTAGGGAGGAAACCCTTCCAAAAAGATTAGTCTTCGTGGTTTTCTATAGGAGAGAATTACCTATGTCACAGCAGGAATAATACACACTAGTTGTTTCGTATAAATCTTGGGCGGACCCTATGTTTTGTTCTGGTTTTTACAGTGCCAGTTCCCTTTCTATAAAAGTAGGGTAATAATATTTGCCTTCCTTCCTTTCCATGGTTCCCAGCAGGATCAAAATGGATAAAAGATAAGAAAGCACTTAAGAAAGAATAAGTATAAGGGAGCATTGTTTTTATTCATGAGGGTTTGGCTAGTTTTAATGTTGCACATGTCTTTAGCAGAACGAGTTGAGTACCGATCTCTAGGTTTTACATGGACATTTGCTGTGTTTGTTGTCCTACTGTGCAACCTGTACCTTCAAAATTATTATTTTTAAGCAAAAATCTTACAATTCTTTAAAAATAAAGTGAGAACTTCTGCTCCTGGGAAGGTGAAGTAGATGTACGTTTTCCTTCCTCTCCCTCGAGTACAACTAAAAACTCTGGGCATTATATGTAAAACAAGCATAAGAAGACTCTGAAAGGTGCGAAGAAGAAGGCACATGGGCTGGTGACTACAGGACCCAGAGAATGAGTTGAATTTTCATGATGC
>NW_005323565.1:0-1416 GCF_000412655.1 Myotis brandtii | reverse complement strand
TCAGCTCATCAGCATCAGCTCATCAGCAGCAGGTCAAGGAACAAGTACAGTCCAGGTGGTCCCCAAACCCCTGCTTTGGAACAGTATCCATAGGGGGATGTGGCCTTTAGTGATGGACTTGAAACTTAACCTGCCATGCCCCAGGTAAGCAGGGAGTCACCCATTGTTGCTGATGAATAAATGTCTCCTATGGACAGAGGAGGAAATTGTGCTGCGGGCATAAAAATCAGACTTACCAAAACAATCCTCTGCTTGTTAGAAATCTATTTAATTGACAAAAGAATGGAAAGGGACCGACCATTCTGTCTCAGCTGGGACTGTGAATTCTTTCTCTAGAATATGCTTTGTTTTCAGTGTAATAAACTATTAGATGAAATCTATTGCAACTGCAGCAGCAACATTGAAAGGCACCTGGTCATTTTTCTACCTCTCACAGTGGGTCACATCAGAATTCAGGTGGTGGGCCGGCTCTCTTTAGCACCTTTTTAAGCCTGGTGCCCAGAGTGTAGTTGGCTGTTTTCCTTGTACACTGAGAACAAAGACTTCTGATATGAGAACACCCTTGATACTCAATAGGCTATTGAAAAAAGTTGCTTAAGCAGCCACATATTTTCATAACCTTTTTAAAAATTCATTCATTGCCCTTGAAATAAAGCAGGCGTGTCACTGGGTTTACAATGGTAAAAAGTCAGAAAATACTTAGGACTGGAGCAATTTCTGATGAAAAAATAAATAAATTTCTGTCCTCTGGAAGCTGGCCTATTGTTGTTAGTTCATCTTTATTCAGAAGTACCGGGACCATGGTGTTTTAATTTTCATTTTCCCATGAGTTACGTTTGGGTGTGTGCTACAGCATGCATTAACTTTTTGAAGGATTTTATTTCCAACAAATGAGGAAGATGTTCAGCACTTTAGTCGTTATAAATTCATTTAATGTGAAACCATATCCTAGAGAGATAGGTGCTTTCAGAGGAAGTGTTTTGTGTGTGTGTGTTTTGCTTTGCTTTTTAAGGCTTCTTTGTAACTTATGAGACATTATTCTATTTGTGTGAAAAAGGAAATAAGGACAGATATTTGAAATTGTTCAAGTCTTAAACAAATTTTCCATGAGTTTGATCCCTCTCTGAAGTGTTCAGGCCTTGGGGGTATCAGGACGACTGCACAGTGAGCGCCCCCATCCTGCCTCATGCCCCTGAGCTGTAGGTGATAGAGAGTGATGTGTGATGGTGTCAGAGCAGCCCGACCCAAGCTGGGAGACCCACTAGGCTGAGCGCCCAGACGTGCCAGCCCTGAACCTTTGTTACGGAGGCAGTTTCCCTGCTAATCGGTGCTGGGTTTCAGAAATTTCATTTTTAAAATTTCCATGTAATAATCACACATAGCCTGGCCAGTGTGGCTCAGTGGTTGAGCATCAAC
>NW_005323564.1:0-1416 GCF_000412655.1 Myotis brandtii | reverse complement strand
AGCAACCTGCCCACTGGGTCTCCTGTCAGGCAACAGCCTGTTGGATGCTATTGAGCAATTAGGGTTCAAGGGCTTTTGGGGGTATGGCTCACTGTATTACTCCTCACCTACATTAGTCAAATCTTGTGTGAAAAAAACTACATGCTTAGTTATGAATAAGAAAATTATAGGCTTGTTCATACATCTTAATTATGATAATACCATAAAAAATTTAATATATAGCTAAAGGTTTAGAGTCTTCTGGCTTTAAAAAAATATGCTGAATTTGACATGTTTTCTAAACTGAAATTTTTATAATTAAAGTAATTATCTGGTGTTGCTTTGTATTTCCAAATGAATGCATATTGTGACCTATATAGCATACGATAAAGATTGTAATTATGCAGAATATAGTAGGGGAAGCTACTGGAGTATCTTTAAACCACCTGTGTTATTTCTTTCAACAAGAATTTTGTTGGAAATAAAACTATATATTTTATAAAATAGATACAATTTAACATGTTCTTAAACCACTTCTAAATAGGTTATGAAATGGACCTGGTTCCTCATCTCTTACCTTGTAATGGTCAAGGTTGTCTTCTGGAGTTGGGAGACCCATGTAACGTTCTGTGTACACCGAGTCTATGGTGGAGAAAAGAAAAAAAGTTAATTCATACAACAATAACTTTTCTTCCTTTTATTGGGTTACTTTATGTGCTTTGGTATGTCTTAACTTTGCACAGGTCTGTAGTGTTATCCTCAGAAATATCTCCTCCAGATCATTTTTATTTGGCTTGTTAATTCAGCCAGACACCTGTTCAGACTCCTGCTTTCCACACTCTTGCCTAGCCTATCCTCAATTAGCCCTCATGGTGAGTGCAGAGAGAGATCAAACTAGATGATCAGAAACCCAATCAATAACCCACTTTCAGGAAAAGCAAAGGTGAAGTGCTAAGAGGTCAGGAATCTATACATTAACATCTGATCTTCTCAAATAATCTTAATTAGGAAGTCACTTAATGCCTCAGTTGTCTTGAATGTTTTGGTTCTGACACAGTGTATGCCCTAATTTATAATATGCTATTATTACCTTTTGGAAATCTCTAATAGTGTCCAATTACTGGTTGCTTAGTTAAATCATAATTTTGGCTTGTTGAAATTCACTATAATACAATAATTCAGTTATCATTTATTTGCTGTATAACCCCATATTGGCTCAGCTACTCCATCATAATGCAAGTTAAACATTTGTTTTCTTTCATTTTGTGCAGAGGCCTCAATTTTGATGTAGTGGTTGGGTATTGTGAAACAGATTACATTAATATCTGTCTGCTGAAATGACATAAACTTTTTAACCTACCTATATATGGCAAAAAATGTATGCATTATTGGTTTGGTTATTTTGGGTTATTAAACATATTTTTGCTCTATTAAAAA
>NW_005323563.1:0-1415 GCF_000412655.1 Myotis brandtii | reverse complement strand
ATGAGTGTGTGTAAACATCTTGAGGGCAGAGAATGTGGCTCAGTGCCCCCAGCTCTGGCACAGACCTCAGGTATGTGCATGTGTGTGTGTGCATGTGTGCATGTCTTATGTTCCTAATATTCTGTAAGCATCTGGAGGGCAGGGAATTTGATACACTGTTATTCCACATGCCTCACCATTCACAGCACAGGGCACAGGGAGGAACAGCACTGAATCGTCCTCTGGCTACACACGGGCTGGGCCTTGCCTGCCAGCTGCAGGGCCCTGCACATTGTCTCACCCGCCACATCAGCTTTCATGAAAACAGAAGTCAAACTGGTCCAGGGCCATGGGGCATTGGTGCTGCCAGCTTCCCCCTTCTCTTGTAAGGACAACACAAGGTCCCCATGCAGACTGACCAGGCAGAAAAGGAAGGCCTCTGTGAAAGGAAGTTCGTTTTTTTCAATTCTGAAAATGGTGACTAGCTCACAGGACCCAAGCCATCCTCCAAACATCTTCCCTGCCAAGGATTATATGAGTTGAAATCAAGAAAGGAAGAAGAGCTCTGATTCACAAGGGAAGCCAAGAATCTCTAGGCTCCAGGCTCCAGGCCTGGTGGGTACGTCTCTGGCCAAAGCCCCTCTACCTGCAGCTGAGGCCACACACACAAGTCCTCCTGTGCCAGCCCACCTCTGGTTCCCAACCACACAGCCTTCCTATCCTTCCCCACCCCACCCCCTACCCCGGACCCTGGTACAAAGTCCCACTATCAGCCTCCGCATTCCTACCCCTGCAGTGGGACTAGCACTCTAGCATCTCTCTTTCAAGGCTTGTGGAGAGGGCTGCACAGACAAGCTGACAGCTCGATGCTGATACATTCCTCAGACAAACAGGTGCATTCATCTTCTAGTCAGTGACTGTCACTGAGGAACACATCGAAGGTAAGGTCTGTTTCCCTTTTGTCTGAGGCAGGAGCCAGCTGAGAAGGTTAGGGTGGAGAATGCCCAAGAAAAGTACAAGCCTCTACTTCCCAGAGGGTAATACAGAGATCAGCATCTTCAGATGAGATGGGGATGCTGGTGTGGTTCAATCCGCTCCTTCTTCAGGGAGCAAAAGCCGAAAGCCCCAGCTCCGGCACAGACCTCAGCAATGATGTCCTGCATTCACAGCCGGGACTCTGCCCCAGAGCACAGGCTGGAGCCCTCCAGCACACCCGCAGGCTGCCCCTTCCCTCCCACTGTGGGAAACCTCGCCTCTGGATGCACTCCCTGGACCAGGGCCTGGTCAGGTCAGGCCTGCTCTGCAGGGGGAGAGAAGTGGCAGAGACCCAGCACCAGGCCACATACGTGGGGGCTCTTCTCCAGGGAGTTTGCTGTGATTCTGGACTTCTGGGCACTTTGCCCAATAGCCTGACATCCTGGGGGTGGAGGGGAGCC
>NW_005323562.1:0-1415 GCF_000412655.1 Myotis brandtii | reverse complement strand
TCAGAGGGAAGGCAGGGGAGGGTGGGTGGGAAGAAATGAACCAATGAACATGTATGCATATATGTTTAACATGTGGACACAGACAATGGGGTGGTGAGGACCTGGTTGAGGGGACAGGAGTAGGCTGGAAGAGGTTTATGGGGGGAAAAAGGAGGATCTATATAATACTTTTAACAATAAAGATTTTAAAAAATAAATCAACCAATGAATGCATAAATAAATGGAACAACTAATGTTTCTCTCTCTCTCCCTTTCTCCCCCCTCCTTCCATTCCATTCTGTCTAAAAATCAATGGAATAAAATATCCTCTGGAGAGGATTAACAACAAAAGAGAGAGAGGGAAAAACATTACTCTTAATCTGAAAAAACATCGTTCCATAATTTTGATTTTTGCTCCACACAGACTAGGGATTTTTAGCTTTTTGTTCTGCCTTTGACATAGTTCACATGTACAAAACACTCCTGTCATGAGTTTCTACCATTATATGTAGATTCTCATTTTGGGGGAACAGGGGCTGCTTATATTGGACAAAACCCCAGGAGAGGCTTCAAGAGCCCCTCTTGAGCAGGCCTGCCCCTTATTTGAGAGTCGCTGTTCCAGATTAAGGAACAAACCCTCTATCTAAAATCGGCATAAGGAGGCAGTCTACCTGGTATGTGCCATGGGAAAAAAATTACCCCTTTCTTTCCTCCATTTTTGGGAGTTTTTTCTTTTTCTCTCTCTCAGATGGCCTTTCCATGAACTCTGAGGATTTACTGGGGAGGATTTGGGAGGGTAGGGCTAAAGAGAAGGCTTTGCTGATAAGCTCAGAGCCTCAAGGGACCCAGCAACATCAAACTCCTCTTCCTTAGGGCTCTCCAGCACAGGGAGGAAGGCGGAAATCCTTCTCCCACCAGAGCCCTGTGGTTTTGTTCCAAGGCCTCACTGTGGCTTCCCCATTTTACATACTCATTAATAAGAGGAAGGCCCACTGGGGCAACAGACACTGCATGACTTCAATGAGCTATTCAGCCACGTTGATCAGGCCTGGGCCAAGCAGCTCAGTTATTAGTTTAAGTCACTGCACGAGGGACGTGTTCTGCTTCCCTAGGAGCTGAGTGCCAAGACAGCATACAAATGCTTCTAAAGTTGCCTTTTCCCACCTAAAATACCCTGCCCTTCTATCCCTCTCAGGTTCATGTGGCCTGCTCTGATGTTTCCATAACATCAGGAAATAGAACCCTTTGTCTCTTTGTCCTTCACCCCTGTTCACAAGATACGTCCATTGCTCTGCCTTCCTTGTATTCTCTTAAGCCTCCTACTCCTATCTTTGTGCCCGTTTCAAGCTGCTGCTGCCTCTATTTCTGGTGAAGATCTTTCAGAGCTGGGCTCAGGCCTCTAAGTGCTGTGTTGGGTATCAGCATTTTGTTTTTAG
>NW_005323561.1:0-1415 GCF_000412655.1 Myotis brandtii | reverse complement strand
CCATATATATAGATGGTTTAAGGTAAGGATTCAGTTTTATTCTTTCGTATGTGGATACCCCATTGTCTCAGTACCATTTGTTAAAAAGACTATCCATTGAAAAATCTTGACACCCTTATCAAAAACCAATTGACCATTGATATAGGAGTTTATTTCTGGACTCTCAATTCTATTCCATTGACCTACATGAATATTTTATGCCAGTACCCACTATCTTAAATAACGTTGCTTTATAGTAAATTTTGAAATTGAGAAATATGAAGACCCAACTTTGTTCATCTTTGTTCAAGATTGTTTTAATTATTCTAGGTCCCCTAAGTTCATGTATGAATTTTAAAATAAACTTGTCAATTTCTACAAAGAAACCAGATAGGATTTTTATAGAAATTGTGTTGAATTTCTTTCAACAATATTTTACAGTTTTCATAGTATAAGTTTTACCCTTCTTTTGTTAAAATATTCCTAAGGATTTTATTTTTTATGCTGGTATAAGGATAATAATTTCTTAATTTATTTCACTTTAAATTGTACATCTCAACTGTACAAAAATACAATTGATTTTTGTATATTGATCTTGTGATCTTGCAGTACTTATTCATCACATTATGTCCTGTTTGCTTATGTTTGAACCTTGAAATTATAAACCAAAAGAGTCTATAATTGTTGCAAAATGTTACCATTTTGGAATGCTTGAGGTAGAGGGCACAGAGGAATCAATTTTTAATTAAAATAAATTTTATTTATGAGTTTAGCTTTCACACCAAATTTTATTTTTGTTACTTTTTTCATTGGTCTTTCAATTAATGGAAAGCAAGTGAGTAAAGAGAATAATACAAACAAGCAAACTACAATTTGTATGTTTTATTTTTTCACAATTTTAAATGAAATCAACAATTTTGCACTTAACTCAAAAATTTACTTATGAAACAAGCAATTTCTCAATGGTTTGGTTTGTCAGGAACCTTGTAGATATCTGATAACTTGTTTGTTTATGATTATGGGCAGCTATAGCTGGAATTCAGATTGCCCAAGTCTAAATGTCAAGGTTAATATCAAACACAACTTTTATAGTTTCATTAACTTTTCAAAGTAAGCAAGACATAATTTTCAAAGAACAAGGCCCATTTTACATCAGTACCTTTAAAAAATGAAGCTTTATTTACATGGTGTTAATTATTGTGAAAGCATTTTTAGATATGAGCTAACTTTTTGGATTTGTATTTTGCTTTAGAATAAAGCACAATACTCTCTTTATCCACCTAGGCCGCTGTGTCCTTGGAAACTAATAAAATCATGTACACACTCTTTGCAGCATTATATACACACACTCATATATTAAGGTCACTCCGCTATCAGAACTAACTATACTAATCATTTACAAAGTAGTTACACATTATATTGTTATTTACTTTGAC
>NW_005323560.1:0-1415 GCF_000412655.1 Myotis brandtii | reverse complement strand
CACATTTTGTTTATCCATTCATCTGTTAATGGCCATCTGGGTTGTTTCCATATTTTGTTTCTTTTTTAAATAAAAACTACATATATTTAAGATGTACAGCATGAAATTTATATGTAGTGAAATGACTACCACAGCCAAACTTATTAACATATCCATGCTTACAGTTACCACTTTTTTTTCTTGTGGCATAAATTTTAAAAAGGGAAGGGATAAGTAATAGCTTTAGGTTTCCTCATTGAGATTTGGATAGGAACAAATATTCTGGGCAAAGTGAGCATAGGAAGGCTGTCCACAGAAGAAATGTTTTATTCTTATGTTTCCTTTATTGTTGTTTTTTAAAACAAATTTCCCAATTCACTTGCAGCTTCAGGACATGAGGCAAAAGGGCTTGACTCACTGTTAAAAATTCTCTCTTTCAAGTAGTTATTGTCTATTGGGGTGGAAATGGGGTTAAAAGATTTTTTTAAAACCTTGTTTTTAAAAAATATATCAATCTTTTAAACTTTCCTGACCTAGTATATATGGATTTCAAAATCAATTTCCTTTTAGAGAATGTACTTCAAAAATAAATAAAAGATTTTCAGATGACCCCTTTTAACTCATACGTGTTGAGTCGTAAGAGTGAATTATTACTTGAAAGCATCACTTCTATAGTTCTGCTTCGGGCCTACTAAACTCAGATTTTCCATTTGGATTGCCGTCTGTCCACAGCCTGTTTAGTAGCACTTTATTTGCATTTTTTCACAGCATTTTACTAACTTTCTAACTCCTTTTCTTCGGTCTTTGTCTTTCTCATTTTTAAAGCCCTGTGTTCTTTCTGATTCTTTTGATGTTAGAGAAATAAAAGGCTATGCGCAGGAGGATCACTGAAGTTTTATAATGCAGACTCCAGCAAAACAGAACCTGAGATTAGGAAAGGTAAGCGCACATACACACAGAGTCGCTCGAGGCCAATAAATTATGACCACAACTGCAGCCAGTATCATTTAAGTACTCTTTAGTTCCTGATGATAAAGCGCAGCTGATCACCGTGCTGACAACTGCAAACCCCAGTGGCCCTTGGCTTCTGTCTTTGCTATTTGTTACCTAGTCAGCCACATGGAATTTAACAGCACACACAGTCAAGTATCTTTCTAACTAGATCTCAATAAAAGACATGGAGCAATGCTAGTAAGTGCTCATGTCGTGTCTGATGAAGAAATTGCTCCTTCCACCTAAGGACCACCTCTCCATTACACGGAGACTAAAACGGACATAAAATTACTATATTGTCGGGGAATATCTTTGGTTGTTATAGAGGAAAAGAAGAAATTCTTTGAGATTGAATGTTGAAAGGTAAAAGATTCCACATTTAGTCTATAATTTCAGAATGCTTATATATTTTGGTTTTCTGATTGTCACTACCTGAAAAAAAA
>NW_005323559.1:0-1415 GCF_000412655.1 Myotis brandtii | reverse complement strand
AGGAAATTTACAACTTACCCCAAGTCTGTTTAGTCTTTAAGACATTTAGATAGTTAGAAAGTTTAATTTCAACTGAAAGTTCGTCCTGTAACTTTTACCTGCTGGTCTGTCTTCTGTTCTCTAGGACTTCCAAAAACAAATATATTTCCTGTTTTCTTATAAAGTCCTCTGAATTGTCTCTATTTTAGTCTAAATATTTCTAGGACCTTCAGCCTTCTTGGAAAGGTAATGGGATATACTGGAGAGAGAGAGTTGCGGGGGCTGTACTAGTTTCTTAGGACTCTGTGCTTAAATCCAGGATAGCTTTGCAAACTTGAGCATGTTACTTACCCTTTCTAAGTCTAAATCTCCTTTATTTTAAGACCAGGATAATAAAGCCTATGTAATTGATATGTGAAGATTTAAGGAAAATTCATGTGAAGTACTTGATACACAATAGCTAACTCATTAAATGTTGCCTTCCACCAAACTACCCTGACCCTACTGCACTTTGTCAGGGACCCCAGCGTTGTGTGAACCTAGTGTAAGATGTGGGACTGTTCTGCTAAGTACAAACTAGAGTGGGTCCAATTTTTCTGTATCCTGGGCACCATGTAGCCACTTTAATTAATGTATCCCAAGTTTGAATTAGATTTTATGTTTGTAGCCACAGCATAAGATTGGCTCCTTAAATTTAGGATTGGTTAAAATCCCCAAGCCTTTTTCATTGGTATAATTATTAAATCTATATATTGTGCAGTTCGTTGTTTAGATCCAAGCGCACATTGTCACATTTACATTGTGTATTACAAGTGTTACATGATCAAGTCATAGGCTTAGTACATAGGAACTAAATCTGAATTTAATGTCGCTGTATGGTTTAAAAGAATCTTTAAACTTAACCTACTTTATTGCTATTCAGAGAATATTTCTTAAAACAAATGCTTTAGTGAATTTTAAAAGGAAAAGAGTTACAATTGAAGTAGCAACTATATCAGTTATGTTGGAGAAGGATGGCATTAGTAGATACTCCTGTAATCAGGTAATTAGGTATTCCTTCAGGTAATCAATGCTGATCACTTGCAGGTTGATGGATAGCTTGCTATTGACGCTTTTTGTCAGATATATGAGATGTGTGTCCATTGCTTATTTAACAAATAAGCATTTAATGATATCCATATTTACTATTAATTTGCATTTGAGGTAAAAGACTACAGAAATGAGTAATGTAGAAATGGTGCTTTAAATATCTATTTTTGATTAATTATTACATGTACATAGTTAAAAGATCAAACAGTATAAAAAGAATACAGTAAGAAGTGTTTCCTCACAGTTTCCTTTTGAAAAATAGCCACCACTACCAGATTCTTCTGTGTCCTTCAAAGTAGGATAAGCAAAAATGTGTGTCGTGTGTGTGTGTGTGTGTGTGTGTGTGT
>NW_005323558.1:0-1415 GCF_000412655.1 Myotis brandtii | reverse complement strand
GGGGACTAAACATCAGAGTAGGAGCCATGTACACAGGGGCATGTATGCTAGGTCACCATACATTTCCACAGAAAACTCCAAGGTCAGTATCTTTGGGTCTCTTCTCTCAGGCTGAACATATTCCCCAGAGAAGAATATTCCAGTTTCCTGTTTAGAGAGTCTGACACTGAATTCCAGAATTTTAGGAATAGAGGGGGCGAGAAAAGTTGGAGGTATTTCAGTTAATCCTCCAATTCCCCACCAAGTACTCTTGGCCTCAGCTGGTCTGGTGTTGCCCAATCCTCCAGAATAAGCCTCCGATCATCTGGGGGTGGGGACAGGGAGGGACAGGTTCCTATTTGTGCAGAGCTGGGGAGAGGATCTGTGTATCTCACTGCTTTGTAAATAGACTTTTTAACCAACTATCTCCTTTCAGCCCCTGTTCACCCTCATGTCCGAAGGTGCTACCAGCTCCCAAGGCTTCTCAAGGTTTTGGATGCAAACTGATTTGTTCCTCAGCTTTCTTGCTACCTGCTGACTTAGACTCTTTTAGCCCATTCTGGCCTTTCTTTTTCTGCTCCAACTGGTAAGCCTGTTTAATGTTAGGAGCAGATAAATGCAGAGATGACCACATTTGCATTAGCTATGCAGCATGATAAAAGGCACGGGACTCCTAGGCACTGGAGGAATGAGTAAGACAGTGAACTTTGTTCCCAGCTGGAGAAAGAGGCCATATCGAAACTCGAAGAGGCCCACGGGATGGCCTTTGGCAGCCAGAGCTCTTTAAGTAGTGAGGTCAGAGGTCCAGCTAATTGTGGAAATGTGAGCGGTCCCCACTGACCCAGAAATCCCTGTAATCCATGGCCTCGGGACACATTGTGAAGGTAATTTGTGCAGTTGCTCTTTGGAGATAGAAAGGCCGGCCAGCAGCTAGTGCACATACCTACAGTGAGCTTCTCACGAGACTTAGGGACACTGGCCAAGTCCAGCTCTCTGGCCGAGAAAATGAAGAGAGACCCAATGACATAAAGAAATCCAACATGACAAGGAACGGGCTAAGTCTGATGAGGCGCAGTCAGAAAACTACTTTGTTTGTCTAGTTTGGTGCGTTCAGATCTGTTCTGTAGATCTGTAGGCAGTTCATTCCCCAATGCTGGGGGCACACGCAGGCTGGTCCAATGACTTTGTCACTGGTAGTACTAAAAAGTCCTCCAGATTCTCTAAATCCCCAAACAAGTCTCATTTCAGAAATCAGCCATTTCCATAATTAAAAGGACCATCCTGTGTAGGCATCAAAACGGAAAACTTCATGCAAAGGGAAGCATTTCTCCCCTGGTTCTGTCCCTGCCTCAGGCTCCAGGTCTGACACTGGGATTTTCTCCTCCCTTCCCGCCTGGTGACACTGCCTCCGGCTTCGCTGGGGCAGGAACTGGGGC
>NW_005323557.1:0-1414 GCF_000412655.1 Myotis brandtii | reverse complement strand
ATATCATTACAACATACTTTGCTTGACCATTTCCCTACTGCTGGGAGTGGTTGTCATTTCCATGTTTTATCTTATTAAGACTATACCAGTATAAGTTCAAAGACAGGAGAACAGAGTAATTAAGAGTCAAATGGACCTGGATTGAATCCTCTTGCCTTTGGGAGAGTCACTTATCCGTCCAACTCAGGACATAGCTTTTTTAATGCTGAGATAGAAAGTATAATAGTACCAATATCTTAAGGTCATTACAAGTATTGATAAGAATTCATGCTTACAACAAGCATTATACAACACCCAATGTGCACTGGGCTAAACTCTTTCGGGGGTAAACAGGAAACGAAAAACAAAGTCCCTGATCACATGGTGCTTACATTCTGGTGGGGGACATGTGACAGAAGCATAAAATAAACATTAATGTAATATCTAATCAAAATAAGTCTTTATGAGCAAATGTCTATGTTCTCTATTTTGAGATCATCCCAGTCCCTACTTATTCTTCAGATTTTAGTTTTCATGTACTTGCTCAAGAAAAGTCATTTTAATACCTCAGACTGGTCAAATCCCTTTACATTTAGGTTCTTTCAATATACTTATTCCTGTTGGAGTATTACATGTACTTCTGTGATTATTTATTTAATTCATTTTTTCCTCCCCTAGACTGTGTATCATATGAGGGCAGAAGCTAAAACTATAGTGCGTATGTTGTATCCCCAGGGTCTCACTGTGAAGTGCCTAGTGAGAATAGGTACTAATAAGCATTCATTGAGTAAATGAACTTGACAGATGATAGAAATGAATAAGGTCAGTTTTTATAATAAGAACAAACTTCCCAATTTCTTCTCTTACAATCCTTTTATTTCAAAACACCATAAAATCCAATTCTCTGGATGTTCACAAATTCCCTTAATGTAATCCCAGCAAGAGGCAAAATCAAAGGGTGCCAGACCAGCAAAGAATCAGGATCATTTTAAATCACCATCAAAAAGGAGTTGAACACATCGAGAGAGAGTTTCAACATCGTTTGTTTTATTCAATTAAAAACCCAGAGCTGAGCTCTCTGCTGTCCTGCGAAAGACTTCTTTAGCACAGCAATGACTTATGATTTACTAGACGGTGTCTAACTGACTTTCATCAAGCATCTGGAGACATTTTCATACCACAGGACACTCCTGTTAATTAAAAATGGATTCCTGACAACAGTCCCATGCCCACTTGAATTTGGATAGCAAATGATATATATCAATCCCAAGGAGAAGAAACAGAGATCAAGCAAGTGAGAAGAGGGAAGGCTTTATAATTAATATTACAGTAAGAATAAATGGGTTCGGCTTAGAATTACCACCAATGGACATTCTGGACTGGACTTGGACATTTAACTGCAATGTTTTATGGCTTATAAGTATATAGATACATA
>NW_005323556.1:0-1414 GCF_000412655.1 Myotis brandtii | reverse complement strand
CAATGTGCACGAATCCGTGCACCGGGCCTCTAGTTTAATATGTAATGAAACTTGATCTTCTGTATGCTAATTCATTTTTTGAAAACGTTTATCTTTTTACATAAAATGTGTGATTGTTGAAAATCCACCCTAACCGAAGAGTGAGTTTGAGTGTGTTTAGCCACCTCAGAGGCTCCGGCTGTCTCAGGCGACACGAGCAGGGATGTGTGGCTAAGTGTGCACAGCTGGCAGAGTTCCAGCCCTGGGCATCCCTCCAGAATTCAGAGATCTCTTCCCACCTTTCTGAACTTCCTCCTGTAATTAGCTCACTTGTTTGTTTTCCCAGAATGCTGAGAGTGCGGGCGGGTTTGAAGAGGTAGGGAGGGTCTCCTTGTCATATGGGCACATCCTTGCTTGGCCCTCTAACCAGCTGGCTGGTGGCTGCACCTCTGTATTCAACTGATCAGCAGCAACTTACAGTTAAATGTTTGCACGTGTACCTAATTGCGTATGCGAACCGTTCCTGCCAAATACAAGTCTGGCTGAGCCTCCAAAATAGCCTGGCAGCCAACCTGCATTAATATTTTAAACCATCGCTAACACTTGGTGCTGTAGATCCAACTTTACTAATTTTTGTTTTTTAAAAAAAATACCTCCCTGTGCAGCATGCAATTTTGAATATCTGTAGCTTAGACTATTACTGTCAGGTCTCGAGCACCAAGAATTCTGCTTGTGTGTTCCCAGTGCCAAATAACCAGTAAAAAAAAAACACCCCAAACCCCAAAATTCAGTTAATCAACTGGTTGGGGTTTTTTTTTCTCTAAATGATGTAAAACAAAACAAAACGGAGTTGACTTTGTGTTACTGTCTCAGAGCACAGAGGGGCCGGTCACTCCTTCAATGTAGCATCGTGTGGGCGAGGGCATCGCAGCTGTGACGAGCTTTAATCCCAGGAGGAAGGTGTGATATCGTCCATGGAGCATGTGCATTCCGCACCCTGCAGGTGTTTGCAGCAGGCAGCAGGTGGCGCTCAGGAGAGGTACTCCCCCTGCCCCAGATGGGTGCTCAGCTCACAGTCCCTGCAGGGTGCCAGGGGGCCAGCAGGTCCAGTCAGAAGGAAAAAGACAGCAGGCTCAGGGATGCCCGGAGGCTGGCTTGGCGTCTGGCAGGTGAGGGGCCCGTAGGGGGCGCTGGAGAGTGAAGCTGGCGAGGACGCAGGGACTGGAGCTCATGGAAAAACTTGCAGTCACACTGAGTGAGGACCGTGGGCCTCAGCCGGAGGGGCCTTGGCAGGGGAGCCAGGTTCTGTGACGGCTCCTGACCTTCTCCTAAGCTATAGCATCGATGCCAGCTTAGAACGCTAACTCCCCAAAAGCCTGTTGAATAGACAGTGACCCATCGACCACCGGAGTAAGTCACCCTGCAGCGCCCAGGA
>NW_005323555.1:0-1414 GCF_000412655.1 Myotis brandtii | reverse complement strand
TTACTTCCCACTTAATAAAGTTCAGAAACCTAAGGCAGAAAGAAGTTATGTAACTTGCCTAAAGTCACCTGCTTAGGCCTCACACCCAGGCAACCTAGCTCTAGATCCCATACTCTCACTCACTACCATTTACTGACTCAAAAAAAGTAAAATTTTAAAGAACAAAACAGCCTTAGATGGTTCCCAGTATTCTTGAACTTATATTCTCAACTAAGATCAGAAAACATCAAACTACATAAAACCAAGTATGAATACAAATATGAGCTCACAGAAAATGGAAATTTTGAAACAAAAGTGGGTAGAGCACAAGGATGAAATAATGAAAGACGACACAAAGGAATGTGCTCTGAGCCCAGCAGGTCCAAATGAGAATTCCTCAAGAGCAAGCAAACACTGCTGTGTGAGCACGAAAACTGCACGGGCCTCAAAACATGGCGCACAGAGGCCACAGGGGCAAGTCAGGCCTGATTCAGAACCAGGGAACCTTCCGGTTGCAGGTAATTCTTCACAAAGTAGCAGGGGCAAGTAGGATGTTAGTTCTTGAATTAGCTGTTTCAAAAAAAATTACAGAAATATCTGAATAAGGCTATATGTTTGTGTGTTTGTGCGTATATACATATATATATATATCCTATATTTTAATGTAATTTAGCATTTTTTAAGAAACTCTAAAATACAATGCTAACAAGGTAAATAAATAAATCAATAAATGAGCAAAAAGAAATAGATTAATTTCATATGTTTACATATCTCTAGAAAGAAACACACAAAAAGATGACACTGGTTACATGTATATTTAAAAAGTATTAAGGGACTAGGATATATTCAAGAGAAATTTCAAAGCCCTTGAACTTTTTAAAATTTGAACCAAGTGAACAAAGCAAATAAGTCAAAAGTTTAAAAAAATCTTAAAGAATAAAAATAAAGTGATGCTAAATAGAAAAAGGTATATAAATATATTTATTCATACATATATGCCTGCATAGAGGGAGTGGAGTCCTTGATGGTAAAGGGGTTAGGGACTTCCACCTCCACCCTTGCCCTCTGTACCTCACTGTCCACCAACAGAGATACACAACAGGCACACACAGAGGTCATTTCCATTGCTAGATGATGCTGTTTGGATATTCTCTCTCTTATCGTCTAAGTGCTTAAAACATCCAGAAAAGACAGACAGAAATACCTTAAAAAAAATGAAGAAGATTCTAAAAGCTATTAATATGGAAATATATTTCATAATTTTTAAATTATTGAAGGAGAAAAACTCTGTTTGGAAGTCAGAGATTCCAAAAGATCAGCGATATACAGCTTCCACAAAGCTATACGTCTATTACATTATTTGCTTAACACCTGCAAACCAGATTACCTATAGTCTCCAACCTAAAAGAGCCACCTTGAGTGCTTTATTTTAAAC
>NW_005323554.1:0-1414 GCF_000412655.1 Myotis brandtii | reverse complement strand
GATTTTTTTTCAGCTCTAAAATCAAATTTAAGTCTTAATAATCACAGCATGTCTAGGACTAATGTCTTCATGGTTTATCTGTTTTCCTCCCAGTCCTATAATCATTAAAGATCAAGTTAAATTGAAGTTTAGGACAATTCCTCTTGTTAAGTGACTTTCATGGTCAGTTCCACCATTCATTTGTTTTCCCAGCAGGAAACTGATTTACCTTCATCTCCATGCAATTCTGTTATCTTTGGTTTGAGATTCTTTTCTTTGTCCATTAGGATTGAGGGCTTTAGAACCCATTTTTATCAACTCCTATAACAAATTAAAATAGGTCACTTCACAGTGTCTAAGGCCTTTTTCTTCTGCATTTTAACCGAAATTTCAGAACCTCAACACTGTCATTTTTTCCCTTTCCTCTGTTCTTGATCTCCAGGACCATGCCAATAAGTTCATTATATGGTATTTTGTCAAATGTGAGCTTTATCCAAATCGGGGGAATGAAAGCAGCAGTCTCCTTTCTGTTCTGTTTCTAAAGCAGCAGGATATTGTTGTGCTGGGTTATCTTCCCTTTGTAGGTTTCCCTCCTTCTTTTTCCTGGTCACATGCTACAGAGCTTTGCATCTGGAACATGAAGTAGTGAGATAAGGTGTGAATGAATGGGAGGACAACTCTTCACCTTTTGCTCTGATTATTTTGTTTTTTAATTCCATTTCATTTTGGGATTTTAAAAGTCTAGGGATCTGTACGTATGCTTGGCATTTGAAAATTTGTAAGAAATTAAAAAGGTGACTTTAACCTTTTTTTGTCTTTGTGGTAGTTATTTCTCTGCTAAATACTCATAAATTAGAGATATAACCCCTCTTACTACACTTTAGGTTCAAGACTCTTGCTTTATGAAGAAAAAAATAAATAAAATAATGTTTCATTTGTTAGCATCATTAAGAAATGAAGTGTCTCTTCATAGTTAATTTTCCAGCGACCTAAATCCTGCTTCTGGGAACACGTTGGTGTTCAGTGGACTCGGTGTGGGCTTCTGAGTCAAATCCAACTAAGAATCCTACCCCCTTCAGTTTTTAGATGTTGAACCAGTTGTTAAATTTCTTCGAGCCTAAATTTTCTCTTTTCTAAAGATGAACTTGAGTTAATAGCTACTTCAGTAGTTTAATCTGAGAGTTAAAAGTGTATGAAATACCTAACCAAAATAAAATAACCATTGAATACATACTAGGTTCTTTCCCTTCTCCCATTAAATATCATAACTTGATTTAACTTCCCTTTCTCTTATTTCTTCACATTCTCATAGTCACAAAAATAACTTATATGCATATATGCATAACCCATGGATAATAGTGTGGCGAAGGCCTGGGGAGGGGGCGGGAGCGGAGTGGAGGATGTTAATGGGAGCAAAAAAGGACATTACAATAAA
>NW_005323553.1:0-1414 GCF_000412655.1 Myotis brandtii | reverse complement strand
AGTTATTTAATAACTTCTGAATATCTTTCAGGTTTTATTCTAGCAATGAATTTGAAGGTGTCCCTGGAAGAAGAAATATCTACAGGTAATTTATGTCGATTCAGTTTAGCATATTTCTATATTGATATTTGAATAAAATCTGTCATGATCCTAAGAATATATAGAATTTAAAAGCCTGAAATGAAGTAGGAATAACTTGTGAATTGAGATAAAACATTCAGAGAATGTTTTGCACTACATCAGTATAAAGTTATATAGCCCCAAAATATCAGCTAACTCAAATGTTTGCTTTCAAAAAGAAAAATCATGAAATTTTAATGCAGATGTAAACATAATGCTAAATAATTTAACTAAATTTACAGGTAATTGAAGACATTTATCCACTTACAATCATGTATTAAGTACCTATTGTATTTATTCCCATTATGTGTGATTTCTTTTAACATCATTCACTTTGGCATAAGCCTACTGTGATTGGAAGGAGTTCATCCCCATTCCTAATTAGTGTTTAAGTTGGTCCAGTGGTTGCCCTGATGATTGGAAGGGTGCCCTCAACAGCCCCTTCTGGATGTGGAGTAAAAACAGCAGTAACTGTAGGCTGGCGAGTTTGCTATTTGCCAGGTACCTTCTTACTGCTTTATATATTAATCTTAACTCCCACAACAACTCTAAGAGGCAGGTGATATTGCTGAAGCCAGGATTTGTACCTGGGCAAGCTGCACCTGACCCCTTACTATGAGCAGCCTACCTCACGTTTCCCAGATCACACCAAAATATGAACATGAATATTAACCATAACTGAGGAAATAAGACATTTTCACTCTGCTGCATTCCTCTGTTCCTCTGTTCCCCCTTGGATCTTGGCTCCTTATTGGTTGGGGTTGGGGAGAATCCCTCTATGGAGCTCACAATGCCGCTGGCCACTCTCTACCCATGGCAAAGTCAGGGGAAGCAGCAGAAGGAACACTGCAGAGGCCACAGGAAACCTTACCATCCATGCTGTGCTTATGACCCTGCCTCCATCCTGGCATAATACCACCTAGTCTCCACCAAATTATAAAAGACTCGAATTCTGACAGGATCTGGGAGTCTGTATGTGAAAGCCAATCACCCCATTCAGAAACCACGCAGAGGCCTCTGCCGAGGAGAGAGTGGGCCCAGCATGGTAGGTACAGGTTGGCTTGTGTAGAAATGTGTGGAGGGAGCATTCCCAGAAAGAGCTTCCCTGGGCCCAAATGTCCTGCTTCATGGAATGAAAGGCACAGGAGGAACATGATTTGTGTTTTCTTATTTCCAATTTGCTTGTTAGTAATTTCTCCTTCCAGTTATATGGTAAGAACAGATTCCCCTGGCATGTTTTGCTGGTGGGAATACAAAAAGAGAGGTGGGAAGAGGAAGAGCTATGCATTCCCAA
>NW_005323552.1:0-1414 GCF_000412655.1 Myotis brandtii | reverse complement strand
TTTTTTTTTCTTGCTTTACTTCATTCACACACAGTATACCCACTCAGCAATTAATTACCTTTGGATCCTTGAAATTACTCTCCAATCAAGTAAATATAAAAAGACAGAGTGTTACAAAAAAATAATTCCTATTTGGTCCTCTCATTAGGTACCAATTAGGTAACAAAATATGATTTGCTTCTTGGATGTGAGTTCAGCAGACATGAAGTCAGGCTGTCTCCAGGCTATTCTGATAAATGTCCTGTTGGCTTTCCGGGATTTTATTGTGTCACATGATGATCTTTTAACTTCTTGTTCCCGTAGCATATGGTACCACAGCCATTGTGTAGCCCAGATGCAAGATTCTACTTAAAAGAAAAAAGTGTCAGCCTCCAAGGTCATGTGACCTTATAGATTAATTTGGTTCTCAGGAATATTGCAAAATCCCATAAAAATTAGCTTAATGAACCTTTAAAGCAGTATATTATTTTAGAATTTTAAAGATACTGATAGGTAATAGAGACAGGAATACAGCTTTATTTGTAATAGAATAAATACCTAGAAATTTAGGTGATATACTTCATGCATTTTTATGTTGGACTTTATTATATTAGTAACATTTTTATCATAAGACAGATGAAAGTATGAACTACTTTCTATACCTGAGAAGTGACAACCAAAGGGAGAATGAACTGGATTCTAATACTAGTATTAGTAGTAATACTACCATTGATATTTAACAATTAATAGTTTATAATGCCTTTTATTCTCATATTTTTGGAATGTATGTGAAATGACTTGCCTCAGATCACATAGCTTGCAAAATTGGAATCAGGACTAGAACAGAGCTTTGAATTTAGGGTTTTTCTTAATATGCCATGAGTTATGCTCAATTTAGCCATTACAACCCAAACAACTGGAACGTTGGGCCCACCATCCTTGGCCATTATTGTTTGTTTTTCTGTGGTCATAATTATTTACATACTGGTTAAGTTTGAAAAGAGCAGTTAGGAATGAAGTTTGTTTTCAAGCTTTACTCTGAATTACCTGGTTGCCAAAGCTGAGGCTGAGTTGAAGATGGAAAAACCTTGTTGCTCTGTAGTCATATTAACGACAGAGATTTGATCACAACCAATGTATCCACAGTAGGATCATACCCAGCCCTTAAAACTGGGGGTTGTACATAGAGGCCAACTAATCTGACCTCATCAGAGCAGACATGGCTAGAAACTGCTTTGCAAATTACACAAACATTACAATAAAACAATTCGGACTCGTGTGAAAAAGGGGATTAATTAGCTCATATAATGGAGAAGTCCAGGGAGCGGATTCGCATATATGTGATTGGATCCAAGGCCTCACACCCTGTTATCAGGACCCAGTATCTTTCTCTATCTCACCTCTAGCTTCCTTAGTTCTCTGGCACCTCCAGATC
>NW_005323551.1:0-1414 GCF_000412655.1 Myotis brandtii | reverse complement strand
CAGCTCAGCTCAGCTCAGCTCAGCTCAGCTGGGCATGTAAACTAGTCTGTGTGCAATACCGCCCAGTGGACACTGTCTCAGCTCCCGGCTAGCCTGGGGACACGCAGCGGCCAGCTACGGGCTGCGATTCTAGTTTGATCGCTCTGTGGGCCCACAGTCCAGTGTCTAATCATTTTTATCGGTGTGCCATCCCACCACATCCATCAATGCCGGCCGCCCCAGTGCTGCCTAGCTAGTCCTGTATACGGTACTATCTATGACTCGTATGCACTGGTGTCGTTTCAAATTGTACACGTGTGTCTGGGATCGGTCGGATTTGTTCGAACTGGGCCTCATTCTCCGACTGTCTTGCGATCGGCAAGCTCAGTGTGCGCTGTGTGAGTGTGCTGCTGCGATCAAGGAGACCGCGGCTCGAGCTGTGAAAACCACAATCGTGGGTAGGGTTGGTGTTTCGCGGGCATTGTGGTCCTCACACAAACGTTGTTCCACATGCCGGTCCATTGGGATTGACGGGTTCATCCCATGTGTGTACGACCGCGTTACTTTTGTTGGCCTCGGTTTACTACTGACTTGAACGGTGCGTGAGTCCGACCGGCCGTAATAGGTGAGCGGCTGTTGTCGGCGTGATTGCAGTGCTTGCTGTCGCTTGCTCTGTCGTCGGCTAGTTGTTGTGTTTGTAGGTGGAGGAGTGAAGTTATTGGCTTGCGACGGTCACTGTCCGATGAGTGTGGCTAGCTCGTTCCGCTTGCTGTGTGGTTTAATCGGCGCTGATCCTGCTATGCTACTCATGAGTAGGCCATCCGTTTTGTTGCAGTGCTGTGCATTGGCTGGCGTCTGTGTGTGTCTACGAGCATGCGTCTTGTGTGCCGACTGCTGTGTTGGTTGATGCACGTGTTGTAGGTGGTTTTTGTTTGTGCCATTCGGCCAGTTGTGGCGGCCAGTTTGTGCGTGGCTAGTGGCGTGTGCAAATGAGTGTACGCATCTGGCGTCTGATGGGTTGGTTGTTCAGGTGTTGAGGTGTGCTGGGCTCTCCAACCTCTGGTGTCTCCTCAGTTGCGGATAAATCTTTCGCCTTTTACTAAAGATTTCCGTGGGGAGGCACAACACAATGAGTCTTTACTCATTTTTTTCAACCTCGCCCTCGGGCGGGGCAGACCGAACTAACACAGCAAAACCATTCACTACCGTCGGCGCCTACTCACAGCCAACGGGCACCTGCGTACCGTCTACTAGTTACCCAGAGACAACAACACCACCATTCACCTAGTAGACCCACACTCGCTATCAAGACACAAACACACACCGCATTCATAACAGGAAACGCACAGATGCAAAGTGACTCTAGCAAACATACCAATTACTCTGCCAATGCAAACCACTCATCAAACAACCGCATCGACACTCACGCTTGCAC
>NW_005323550.1:0-1414 GCF_000412655.1 Myotis brandtii | reverse complement strand
ATATAGATATATAGATATAGATATATAGATATATATAGATAGTATTTCCCTGTCTTGTGAATGTGTTATTACAGAGAAGGTCAAAGGGAAGAAATCAATAGAGTTTTGTCATCTCTAAACCAGAGGGGATTATTTCTCAGACCATCTCCTGTGTGTGAGTGAGTGCATTTTGTCAGACTATCACTGTGACAAGGGGCTCTGTTGAACAGACACTCTTAGATGTAAGCCAGTGGAAAGGAAAATAAACTATCAATTATTGAGCATCATTGGTCAGGAACCGTGTTAGACATGCTCACATTTTAGGATTTAGCAAGGCCATCTCACAAATAAAGAAACTACAGTCCAGGAACTAAACCAACTTCAGCATGTTCACGAGCTTTCATTCATTTGACAACAATTAATTCTTGGAGCACATTCTCTCTCAGGAAGAGCTTCCTAACAATGTCCCTCCCCCACGCTCCTCCCACTCTCCTCGCCAACATCTCACCAACTAGTTCCTAATGGGAACCGCTGTGGCACTTAGGTAGCTCTTTTATTCTTAAATTTTTAGACTCATGAAGATGTTTTTCATTTTACCAGGTAACCCTGTCCTCCTAACACTCCCAAACTCCTGGAGGACGTAGCTCAAGTGGAAGCAAGTGAGCATGCGGCAGATTAGCACTCTCTCCACCTAAACTTCAGGACCCGCCCAGGACTCAGGCTTGTTATCTACCCTCTGTACATTCGGGAGCCTGAGTCTCAGAGTAATTAATAACCTCTCTCTCCCCCATTTTTCAATGTGTATCTAAGATCTAGTGAGCTGCCCCAAATTAACATTTATTATTGGAAGCAGATGGAAAATGGGCAAGTGTTTGAAAATTTTCACCATGCAATTTTAACGTATAATTTATTTAATCATACATGGGGGAGGGGATGGGGGGGGTCAAGGATGATTTAGTTCATGTCCTTCCCTTTCAAATGAGGAAAATGCAAATAATCATGTATTGCATTTGTTCAATCAATTATTCAGCTAATAAAAAGTGATAGAAAGTACACTAATGGCTGACAATTTATTTAGTGCTCATGGTGTGTCAGGCAGTGGTCTGAGAACTTTCTGTGTGGGACTCACTAAAATATTTATCAAATACCCAACAGGTACCAGGCGCTGCTGTGTCCTGGGGGCCGTGGTTCACAGAGACAACCCTGTCTTCATGGAGCTGATGTCAGTGCAGCAGACGGACAGTCACATGCACGCAGACAACGAAGCGTTCCCGGGTTTCCTCGGTGACAGAACTCAGCGGATATAAACGGAGCTTTGCTATCTCGGTTAGCGCCGTCAATACAGTCCTCTGCCCGGACGGTGTGGCTCAGTGGTGGAGCATCAACCCAGAAACCAAGAGGTCGCCGGTTCCATTCCCAGTCAGGGCACATGCCC
>NW_005323549.1:0-1414 GCF_000412655.1 Myotis brandtii | reverse complement strand
TGTGTGTGTATGTATTACAAAGTAACCATACTGTACCCTTTCTTCTAGCTTTTCTGAGAGAAAAAGGATGACACCATCAAATGCCTTTGCTTTGTTGGAAAGTTCCTTCTGACTATACAGCAAAGCAATTCTCATGCTTCTAGATTCCAAATCCGGCATATATGTCACATGATACTGGTACAGCTTCCAGTCCTGGGGCAAATCTAAGCTAAAAAGATTTGTGACCAGTTTCACAGGTATTCCACTGGAACCTGAGGAAAAACAAATAAAAAACATTTTATAACTAAATAAAACAAAAAAAATATCACCACGTTGAGATTAATCACATCATTTAAAAATGTATTTGCATATACATAGTTGTTTCTGTAAAGCCAGGATTCTTGCTCCAGTGACACATGACAAACTAATCACCTGCAGCCTGATAGCATTTATGGAGTCCTATAAACATACGTTTGGGAATTAAAAAGGGATTCTGTGTAAAACAAGCCTCATAAGAACATGCGAGCAGACCGGACATTCCTGTCCCTGGGAGAACAGAAGCATCTGAATTCAGCTACCCTCGAACTCCTTCCCAAGCCCTGATTCTGTGCAATTCAAATCAGGTCGACTGATATTTCAGGATGCTGCTCTGAAATTATGCTGCTCTCAAATGGTGAAGACATTGTCCAGTTCTTACCACCAATACAACCCCCAACCTCTTGGAAATCCAGGTAATCAAGTTAACTATACTTCTGGAAGTTCTCAAACAGTTCAATCAGTGGCTAGACGTTCTGCAAATCCCAGGGAAGGCCCTCGGAGATTGAGGGCAGGAAGCGTTGTATCAAATGGGCACTATTTTGTTTTTCTCGTGGAGGAAGTGGAAACATGAGCCCCCACGGTGGTAAGAAAGAAAAAGTAAAATGTGTGTCTCAGTATTTCCTCAGCTTCTGCCTGTGGCATAAATCTGTTAGGAGCAAGGGATTATTGTGTTATTTTAATTAAACAAAAGCTTTCTTTTGTTCTTCCAGATCCTGAGGAAATGACAACATATTTTAGCTGCTCATGTTAATGGACAAAGAGACATCATCCTAGAATGTTAAAGCTGGCAAGATGCTTCGAGATCATCTACACCATTATTTGCAAACTAATCATGAGCTGTTAGTGCTGCAGCTATGAAAGCACATGGGGCAAACCCCCCCGGTGTTTTGAAAAGACTAGAATACAACAGAAGCGGAGCAGAGTGCCTTGCACATAGTTGGGACAAGCACTGGTTCACGAAACTTTGTTTCAATTATATGTGTGCACTTCTGGATAACAATACTAGTATATCCATTTCTTAGTTTGTTGCATGGTTTTAAAAAGTCTGAAAAAGGTCCTAGTCGTTTGGCTCAGTGGAAAAGAGCGTCTGCCTGCAGACTGAAGGGTTCTGGGTTCG
>NW_005323548.1:0-1414 GCF_000412655.1 Myotis brandtii | reverse complement strand
TTTCCTGAGTGTCTCTCCTAGTGATGTAGTATCCTAGGTGCATTGTCCCCTAGACTTTCTAAAGGTTTCCACACTCCAGTGGAAACTCTGAGGCAGAAGTCTCCAGAACTGTGAGTCTACATGGGCTGGTCCAGTGTTTGTCTCTGTGCTAAGCATGGAGGACTGATGCCAAAGCTAATGGGCAGGAGTGGCAAGAAGAGGGACGTGCTTGGTGAAAATGCTGGTAATGTGCCAAAGCCACACAAATGACCATTAGTTTTGCAGAAAGGTATAGTATTTATTCCTCGAGTGACAAATGTTAAATTGAATACAGTTCTGCTTGTTTAAATGGCAGGTTAGGGATTGTTACTTTTACTTCCACTGAGGCTATATAGAGACAAAATAAATGCACATCAACTGAAGAAATACTGATCTTGGACCTCCCTTATGTCCTTAGGAGCAACAGCCACCTGGGGTATTTGCTATTTCCCTGAGGCATTGCCAAAACTGCTGTGGGCCCACCAAAGACTATTTCCTCCTCAATCTGGGGGTTCTCTCCCTCCCTCTCCTGCCCTGTGGTTGCAAGTGCTGCTCTGGAAGACAGCAATAAATTTGCAAGTAAACAGACATTTACAATCTACTTCAATGTTTATAGACTAAAATTTGTCTGGCTACCTCACCTTTCCCAATAGTTGGTCCATGCTGAACTCCCTCTTCAATTTTGAGGCAATATTTGTACTATCTTGAAAAAGAACCAGGTTCACAGCTGAGTGAATCTTCTGGAAATGAATGCATTTGATGAATTATTTATTGAAACTCTTGGGGATATAACTGCTGCCTTGACAATAACTTTGGCTTTTGAGTGAATTATGGGGTCCAGGATATTGGCCCCAAGGAATCTCTTAGGAGGGAAGGAAAGTAATACGTTTTATCACAGCATTAGAGCAAGAGCAAGAGAAGTGAAAGAGTTGGTAGGTTTAAAGAGCTGCCTCTGCAGACTGCATATGTTTTCATTATCTATGCGAAGTTTACATAAAAAAAATGATATCTTGACAGTCAAATAATTATCAGAATAACTAAAAGAAAACTAGTTAGTTAAGGGAATTCAGTCAATTCAGTGATTTAGAATCAGGTAGACGAAATAACCCATTTTATTAAAATCAATTTGGGGGAGGAGAGCTCTTTCTAGATGTCTTTATTCAGTTTTGCACAATTATAGCATAAATAAGTATTTTCTTAGGATGTAGATAATTTGCAGCAACTGCTAAGGTACAGACAAAATTGAAAACAGATGTTTTTATTAAAAGCCATAGATTGTTTGTAATGCTTGACTTCTCTTTGCCTTGGATCTGCCCTTATGTGAAGTTCTAACATAACTTATATTTCTGCATTTTAGATGAAACAAATATCATATACCTGTGATTTCCAGCTCTGT
>NW_005323547.1:0-1414 GCF_000412655.1 Myotis brandtii | reverse complement strand
AAATCAATAAAAATATATTTAAAAAAAAAAAGAAAAAGAGAGTGACAGGCTGTGGCTCCCCCAGGATGGCCCTGTACCAAGGAAATGAATGAAGTTCATCGTGAATATGGGGTAAGTTGGAAAGGCAGCACGGATAGTGGAGATAGTGTGACAACTGGTTTTGAGGATTTGGGATCTGAATCCTTATCTTAATTTGATCCCCACGGGGCCACGTGTGAGTCTACTCGGGCCATTTCCCTGATACGATCCTGTTTTTTGCCTCTGGCCATGTCTTGCTTCTTTCTGGTTGTGATCCTGATAAAGATGGTCAAGTGATTTTTTTTTTTTACTTCTATAGGAATTTCTTCAAAGATTAGGCACATTATGTTTGATTGAGCCAGGAAGCAGCAGAGAAATGAGGAGCAGATGTTGACGGTTGATTTCCAGTTGGTTCATTCTCCATCAGCTGGCAACCTACACTCACTCTCACTTCGGCTACGGTTCCCCTTTCAGCCAATACTTTGAGTTTTAAAAAAATTAGCAATGTAAATGAGACCAACACATCTGGATATTAAGTGAATTGGCCAGATGCTTGGGTGGTTTCTCAATAAAAGCCAGAAAGGAAAAAAGGGTAAGAGTGTAGGCGGGGTAGCTAGCTCCCCACACAGATCCTCCACCTCCTCCAAGTCCGTGGGAAATGACACGGTGTGAATCGCTATTGACAAGGTGCAATTAAAGGGATCATCAATTCTGGAACTTCGCCCTGAGCCAAGACAAGTGGCCTTCCTTGTATTGAGGACAAAGGGAAGGTTGCGTCAGACTTTTCTGTATCTAGAAATTATTGCTCAATTACTCATAATTTTTGAATTATATTTCTATGTTTTCTTGGAGCCAAGCCAAGGTATCAGTTCTCGGAGCGAGCTGGATACTTTGCCAAATTGGAAATAGATTTGTTTTCCATGTTGGGATTACTAATGAAAATCGCAGGCATAAATTCCCACCACCCCCCTCCTTTAAAAAAAAACAGGGTGAAATACATCTTGTTTTGTCCAATTTCTTTCTTTCGCAACACAACACATGCTATTGAATAATTCTCGAACAGTTTTGGGGACAGGTCTCATTTGGGGATAAGTTTGTGTTCCCATTCAGGCTTTTTGCTTTTTAGCTTTGGGCAACTTAACCTTTGAAAGCTTCTGTTTTTGCTTCTGTGAGATAAAAATAATCATAATGACCGTGTAAAGTTATCTTGAGAAATAAATGATTTCACAAAACTCCGAGCACCTTTCCTATGGACCCTGCTCTCTACTGTCTGTGATTTGCAGGTGAGTAAGTCAGCTGTGGGTAACGACCGCCCCCCGAGACCTAAACATCAGGTTTACCAAAGGCGGCTGTCGTGGATTTAAGCAGAAAGAAATGAGATCAGAATAGAAAATTA
>NW_005323546.1:0-1414 GCF_000412655.1 Myotis brandtii | reverse complement strand
TGCACTGGGCCTCTAGTAGTTTAATAATGAAAAACTAATATCAATGCTATATGCAGAGCAAGTGATTTTGAAAATTATATTCATTCTGAATATATCTTATTTGGAATTCAAGTTACATATTACAAAAATACATAGACAAAAGTTCTTAGATTTCATAAGCATGGAGTGAAAAACAAAAATAGTAGGAAAAATGTTAAATTTGAATTACTGATGTAGAAGTTGAGAACTATACACATTGTTTAATTTCCTACAAAATCATTAGGACCTAAAGCTTGCTAAGCTCACTCTATCTAACTTCACGGGAGCTGCAATAAGATTCACACGTGGTGAGGCCCGTGAGCTGGCACCTTTACCTGGTTGTTAAAGCTGACGCAGAGCTTAGAGAACCTGATGGGATGTGGACAGTCAGCCTTCAGATAAATATCAAACTGCACAGGCACATCAACGTGGAAACTGGGGGCGTGGAACTTGGCTTTGCATTGCACTGGAAAGAAACAGAGGGGCCGAGTCACACACCAGCACATCCGGGCCCTCACACACGGCTCTCCGATCCTCGCTCTGCGGAAAGGACGCACCCACATGCATGTTCTCACCGGCTGCTATGTGGGAAGTGCTTCGATGCACACAAAGGGAACTCACTTTTTAAAAACAAACCAAATTTAAGTAAACTACAGTTCCAAAACCAGCATTAATCTTAAAAACACCATTGCTCCTGACATGTAACATAGTATTTTAAAGGAAAAAGAACCATTTTGTTGCTTTTAATTTATTCCAAAATACCTGCCCTAGACAGTAAAGCACATGTGTTTCAAATAAGACTTTTCAAATGTGCTTCAAATAACATCTGAACTACAACTGAACAAAGTAAACTTAAGACATAAACTATTTAAAATTTTGATCATCAATGGGGAAAAATAAATAAAATTAGTTTATTCATAAAATGACTACACTTAGACAATTCTTTGATTTTTATAATTATTATTCTGCACCTACTCGTTTTGTAGAAATAAGGATACTTTCCCTAAAATAACACTGCAGATGGCGGCCACCCACCGAACGGCACGAGGTGCTGCACCCCGACGGTGAACACGTTGCTGCCGGCCAGGGAGACCCGGTCCGCCCACAGCTTCTGAGCAGTTTTCACAGCGGCGCCGTCACAGTCAGGCTCAGGCTCAGGACTTTCGTTCTGCACAACACAGAGTTACACACTCGCTCAGCTAGTTACAGAACACACACATGCAGGATTCAGATCTCCGCACACACAGCCTCAGAACTCGCTTTACACGAAGAATTCCAACCTACCATTAAAACATTGATGAGGTTCTTCTCTATCCGAGATTTCTGGTCATCTTTCAGAGTTGAAGCTAATAGGAAGGAAGAGGAGAAAAAACCGGAACTGTAAGACAGGCAAGTC
>NW_005323545.1:0-1414 GCF_000412655.1 Myotis brandtii | reverse complement strand
CAAATCCCAGCAACAGAAGTCACAGAGCCCCTGGTGCTGCTGTCCCTCTGAGAGCAGCCATGCCATCCTCCACAGCCCCAGGGCAGTACCAGGTGACAGCGACGTGATGATGAGGGACCACACGGAGGCTCGTCCCCCTTTTACCCACCGGGAACCTGAGAATCAGAGGGGTAGTGACTTGTCCCAGGCAAAGTGGGTTGAGATGGGGACTCAGAATGTGTTATCCCAAGTTCAGCGCATGAGTGAGATGAGAAACAACTGAGAGTGGGCATGTGGGAAAACAAGCCTCAGAATGGACCGTGGGCATCGGCAGACGTCCAGGGAAAGGCAGCAACAGTGAGGACGAGGGAGGACGGCAGGGACAGTGAGGGCGAAGGACAGGGCACCAGCCTGGCTTCTGTCGGTCTGAGTCCCCGCCCTATTGCTGACTAGCTGTGTAACTACACACGCCACCCAGACCCTCTGGGCCGCAGCTCACCGGTCCATACAATGGGCAGCCACAGTCCCATTTCACAGATGCTCAAGGACACACAGCTAGTCAGTGACAGCTGACCCCACACCTGGTTGTTTCCAGCACCCCACAACCACCACCACCTCATGAATGGCTGGGGCGGGGGCTGGGCAGGGGTCTAGGGGCCACTCCCAGGTGCCCTCCCCAACTACCTCCTGACCCCTCGGTAGAAGAAAGCACACAGGGTGTTTCAGGGGAGGCCTCTCCCTTCCAGCTCCACACCGAGTGCTCTCCCTCTCCTCCTGGGGGCAGGCAAGGTCACTGCGCCTCCCCGCCTTGTCTCTCCGCCACAGAGGAAATGTTAGATTCCTCCCAAAGCCCCCCTCTGTGGGCTGCCCTGCCATCCACAGGGATCCCCACTGTGGGTCTTGGATCCCTTGGGGTGTACAGTATGCAGAGGATTCTCCGCTTGGTCACAACTGAGAGGCTGGGCAGACACTAAACCAAACCGAGCCATTCACAACCTGGACTCAGGAGCCGCTGGCCTCTTCTGTGGCTGGACCTCTGGTGGGCAAATGGACAGGGACCCTCGCCGAGCAGACCAGGAGGGAGCAGGAAGCAGACGGAAGCACAGAGTGGACTCAGAAGCAGCGGCGAGAGCTCCCGCCTGGTGCCTGCGCGTGACATCCCTGTCCTATCTGTCCCCACGCCAGGCTGTTCCTCTCTGTGCTCATAACCGATTCCTCTCTGTTCTGCTTCAAGTGCTCCGGTGCTTCTGTCATTTGCTAACGAATGAGGATGAGCCACCCGTGCCTCATACCCCTCTACAGCCCCAGCTCCCGCCATGCCGTGAAATGGAGACACGTGGATGTTCCCTGACAATGAATGGCACTCGGCTTTCCTCTTGGGGAGTCACCGGGAGGTCCCCTTCCAGAGCACTTTGCGTCCAGCCCAAGGGGCTGT
>NW_005323544.1:0-1414 GCF_000412655.1 Myotis brandtii | reverse complement strand
TACTTGGGATGCCATGGTGCTTAGTGACTGCTACAGAGTCAAAGTAAGCATATAAAGCAAAAATCACTCAATAGTCAAAATTACTTTGAAAATCTTGTAGAAAGGCTCCATGTTGGAGAATGACGTACCATAAGCTCAAGACGCCAAACAAATGCCTAGTTCTTTGATTGAACACTAAAGTAAGACTCGTGTAAAGATGTCATGTTATATGAAAAATGCATATCTTTAAATATGAGCATCCCATTCTTCACAGGAAGATTCTCACACCATGAGGGCTCACAGGAACTGAGATCACCTGAGAGAAGGACACATTCATCCCTCTCATCTGATCTCTCCTGGAACTACACTTCCTGAAGACAATAGCCACAAATTTACCTGCACTACTTAAGTTGCTCTCTCTCTTCCTCTTGCCTGTTGCTTTTTAAAATTTTTATTGATCTAGTATAAAGGATTTGTGTACATATACCTAGGCAATATAATTTTTATTCAAATTCAAAAGATAAATATATGCTCCTATACATATTTATATATAGATATACATGTAAATACATACATACTTATATTTTAAATTTCAATATATATACACATACATATATGGTAAATTTGTTAAATTTTGTTTTATTTCATTTCCATAAAACCTTTGTGTTACTTCAATAAACGTTCAGCAAATACCCACCATATGCAAAGAGTGAAGGGACTGTTGGGCAAAAAGATGAATACAGCATCACTCTGCTCCCAAAGACTTCCAAATTGATGTAGGCAAGAGCACATAAAGCTACAATCCAAGTAAGGCTATGTTAAGTATCATAATTGGACAAAATTCACTTAATCATCTTAAAGGTCCTTTTCCCCATCTTCGGCAATGGTTCTCCTAGTGATGCAGGGCCATTCACTATTCTTTCATTCAACAAAGTTGGATGCAGTGCCTCACACGTGCCAGACACGATTCTAGGTTCCCTGGGAAACATCATTGAGCCCCACAGAGAAACTTTTCTTTCATTTATGGAGCTGATATTCTAATTGGGATGGGGAGTGTGGTTTCAAGACACGACAAACACATAAGTAAATTATGTAGCACATTAAAATATGATAAGTTTTATGGGGTGGGGAGGGGAAGCAGACATAGGGTACCTGGAATGCAGAGCTTTCGGATGGGTGGGGGTTGGTTGCAAACCTACACAAGGGTGTTCAGGGAAGGCCTCATTGGGAAGAGGACAACTCAGCAGGGACGTGAAGGAGGAACTCCAGGGTGCAGTGTGCCTGGCAGAGGGTCCAGGCAAAGGCCCTAGGTGGGACGGCGTATGCTGTATTCGTGGAACAGCGAGGAGGACAGTGTAGCTGGTGTGAAGTGAGCAGAGATGATATCAGGGCAGTGGTAGGAAAAGTAATAGCATGGGGAAGTTGGGCTCAGACC
>NW_005323543.1:0-1413 GCF_000412655.1 Myotis brandtii | reverse complement strand
GGTGAGGAGGCAAGACAGACAGGCAGATGGAGTGAAAGAAAAAATAAAGGAGTGTGGAGAGTGTGTAACTCATGAGGACAGAGAAGCAAGCAGACACTTGTCGCATCCATAAAGGAATTTGGGCTTTATTCTGAGAGCAGTGGGGAACTTCTAAAAGATTTAAAGTGGGATGAAGTCAAGGTCAGATTGGGGTTTGAGAAAGGTCACTCTACCTTCATATGGTGGAGGCACAGCAAGGTGGGATGGAGACAGGTAGCAGAACAGGCCAGGCAAAAGGTTATGGGGCATGAAAGCGGGCAGCGGCCATGGAAATAGACAAGGAAGGACAAAGGAGAGAGGCAGCAGGAAGCAGGAGGGCGGATGGTTCTAGCAGACGCTGTGCTGGGTAAGATGGGAGGTCGGAGCACATTCCTAGGTACTGACTGAAGGTGACAAGTGACTCAGAAGGGAGAGGAGGCTCTAGGGGGTGGCAACGGGGTGTTTGTGGGGCTTGCTGTGTATCCAGGTGATGCAGTGAGGAGGCAACTGGATGTTGCTGGGGTTCAGGGAGCATCCCAGGGGAGTAACCACGGCACACTGCGGAGACGGCCCCTGGAGAGGAGACTCCTGCCGCTGTGCCCAGGACGGATGTCTCACTCTGCCTCTGGCCCAGGGGAAGACACACTCGATTGCCACGCATTCTGTGTTGGGTGTCCTCTCAGTTGGATTCTGTCACTGACCCTATGTTCCACAGAGGACTCAAATTGGAGTATTTCTCCTAAAACTCTCACCAGGGAAAAGCTAAAGGCAAACTTGAACTAATTGCTCCGCTGGCGGAATGACCTTTAGAAACAAGTCTGAACTTTGTCAGCGTGCTATCGGTATTTCCATCAGGAAGTATTTCAACCAGAGAATGTTTGCTGACTGGGAGGACCAAGTGTTCGGTTCAGCGTCAGGGTTCCTGTGCTAATCTGACCTTCTGAGGTATTTAAAGATGCAAAGGCCAGATTCATCACTTGAGTTCCCATAACCGTCACGTGAATGCCAGCGAGCTATGTCTACCAACACAGGCCGAGACTTTCTCTCCCCTTTCCTCCAAAAACAAGCCCAAGGTCCTCACTGTCAAACTGACCTCACAAACTGTTTAGAACCCTGAGCTGCTGAGCCTCCTCAGTCGTCACTGGTCATCTTCCTTAAAAGGTGGCGGGTGTAGCAGGGAGACGCCTGGGCTCTGGAGCTGGCAGCCTGGGTTTGAATCCTGGCTTTGCCACTTCCCAGCTGTGCGTCCTGGAGCAAGCTCCTTAACTTCTTTAAGCCCCAGTTTCCCCGTCTGTAAAATGCGGTTAGTAAGAGAACTCACCTTACAGGTAAGGTAACTAGAAGGCCAAAATGATATCACTGTCCGTGGCAGTTTGATTTAAAAAAAAAATATAT
>NW_005323542.1:0-1413 GCF_000412655.1 Myotis brandtii | reverse complement strand
TTTTTGTACAGCGGCGCTTGTTATTAATCATTAGTGCCAATTACAACCCCTTGGGTTGTTGTGCTTAAATATGATGAAACACCGAGTATCTTTGGAGACGCTCCCTAAGGATATGAAGAATGAACCGAGACTGGTTTTACACAGTGGCTCATGAACTCGTAGACATGGGGGAATGATCCTTGTTTAGCATTTCAATTTGTGGTCTATCTTGGAATCATATTTTAATTAACCCAGTCAACACCTTGGGTGAGAAGTAATATCATCTCAGGAAAATAGTATATATATAAAACAACCACGTAATCTAATCTGAAAGCTTGAGAAGGGAAAAAATACATTTCCCTTATCGCGGTCAAAGAGATAGTTCAAGGTCAAGAGGCTCTTGCTAAGAAGTTGCCCCGTAAGTCAGTGAGAATTGCAAGAAGACCGTCTGAGCTTCCGGGCTTATAGGGCTCTGAGTGGCTGTTTATTTTGAGGCTGCGTTATAATCATAGGCAGTGACCTCGGGGACCAGCCAGGAGCAGCTGGTGTGGTTCCCCATCCCCCACACCCAGAGCCCTGTGCCGGCCAGTGGGATGCAAATGTAAAATAAGGACAGGTTAGACCGTGTTGAAATCATGGCCTTGAATGTGTCTCAATAACTTCCAGTTTCCAAAGGACCTCACAGTTATTTTTATAACCCATACAAACTGCTTCAGATTCCTCTCATTCAAAACCAGGAGGCTTCTTTTCGGGGCCTAATAAAATAGCCACCTGTAGGGCCCGACCTATTGTGATGGTGAGTTTGTTTGTAGAAAGAGGAAGAGTCATCAGCCCCACAACGGGGCGAGGCCTTAGCAAAGCTTATAGAAACAAGGTGTGTTATCACTAAGGAACTTCTGGGGGTTGGGAGGAAATTCATTTGTAATTGGGGTCCTCAGACCACACTCATCATGAAAACCGCTGGGCAGGGCACTGCATCAGGCGAGGGTGGCCTTCGGAGAAGCGAGCTTTCTGGAACGTTGGAAAGCAGGGCAGAGCGACGGACCAAGGACCCGGGCGGGGACTCTGCTTTCTCCTCTGGGCGAGGCTGTGACCTCGCTCACCCTGAGTTTGATTCAGGAACTGGGAAGCGGCTGTCTTAGGCATCCCTGGAAAAGGAATGGTGTCTGCAGCAGTGAGAGATGTTCCTGGGTAAGTGGTCTTGGCCACCTGTACGCAAGGGCAGTGGTACACCAAGACCGTGGCCACTCAACACATCGGGCAGGGAGACCCAGCCCTGGGCCCGTGACTAGTAAATTGAGACTTAGCCTCATCCCACCGCGGGCCTACTGAAGTCAGTTAAGCCCCGGCTTTCCAGAGGGAAATGCAGCTGATGGACAGAAATGGATTGTGCACTGGCAGACGTCACTGGTGCCAGAGCTGGTGGTGGTGGTG
>NW_005323541.1:0-1413 GCF_000412655.1 Myotis brandtii | reverse complement strand
CTAATCCTACTGGACCTCTGGGCTCCAGGCAGCACAGGGGACAACCACTACCTGAGCTCCAACGACAAACTTCCGGGTTCCCCACATCCCCACCTACTCCCCTGTCTCCTTCACAGGTTCCTCTTCCTCCTCTGTCCTCCCAACCCCAGCCTCTGCTCACTGCCCTCTGTACCTCTCCCTGAGGGGCCAGCTCCGCACAACCCCAAGTCTACATCCTCCAGACACTGATTGGAGGTGTCCAAACCCAACCCCAGCTAGAAACCAGGGAAGCACTCAACTCCTGCCTCTCCCCTCCTACCACCTTCACAGCTCCACAATCAATCGCCAAATCCAGCTGACTTTATCCCCACATCTTCAGTACATCCCCTTCCCCATGCCTACTTCCTCCGTCCCCTTCAGACCCTCAAACCTCACAGAGACCACGGCAGGAGCCCACCTGCTACTCTCAAAACCATTCTCAAGATGCAAACACTCGGAGCAATCTTTCTCCTGTAAATTTGACCATGTCACTCTTCTGCTTAAAATGCTTCAAACAAATTAGGTATCAAATGAAACCCTGCCCTCTTTATGGACTATCTGGAGGAAGAGCTAAGCCAAAGGCCCACCCTCGGCCCTCAGCTTGGCCTCCGGATGAGTTGTGAGACCAAGTGCTAATGCGGTGAGCTGCTTTCCTCCTGGTGAAGAGAGAAGACAACACTTACCATCATCACTGCCGCAATCCTGCAACACAAGCGGATGGTGGCGGGGGAGCTTGCTCAAGGGCTGACGCCGGCCCTTGGACTTCTTATTCTCCTCCAGGGAAAACATGTATTCATTCGCAACCTGGGCAAACCACAGAAGACATCAAATTGGTCTTGTCTCCACTTGGGGACACAGCAGAAGTCAGTCTTACAATGAAAGCCAAGGGAAAGAGCGGGCACAGAGAAACACACAAAAATAGACAACCAAACAGAAAACACCTGTTTTAGAAAAACAAAATGACAGTGCCTTGATGCAAACTAGTCTAAACTAGGATTATATGAACACTTTGCAGCAACATTTGTACCTCGTAAGTGTGGGTCCTGGCAGCCCGAAACCAATGTACCAAAAATAAACCTACTCCAGCTCTAAAGGAGAGTATGCCCCCCGCTCCCAAGCTCCCTGTCATGAGCCCCAGAGAAAGCCAGGTACCTCTCTCCTTGGGCCAAAGGCCAGCAGGCACCTGTTACAAAGTGCCAGGCAGCTGACCACCTGGGTTTGAAAGGCTAGAGGACATTTAAAAGGGTGAGGAGCAGCTGACCCAGTAAAGGTAAAATAGGCCTGTCAAGAGTGCACTGTCGAGACCTCAGCTCTAGCTAACGCCACTCATTCCTCTTTCTCCAGGGGAGAACATCAGCCAGGACAGAGAGCACACCTTAAATTCTGGCCTAGGTG
>NW_005323540.1:0-1413 GCF_000412655.1 Myotis brandtii | reverse complement strand
TATTTTTCTCCTATGGTTTAGAAAGGAATAATAGAAACTTTATTAGAGAATTTCTAAATAAACAAAGATTAAGCAAGAAATTTAAAAAACGCAACATGTACTTATGGACATTATGTAACATGAAGTCATTTAATTTTGGTTTCTGTGAGATTCTAGAAAATCATATTAAAAGATGACTTGCAAATTTTCTTCCTAAATTCAAAATCTCATGATCAGAAAGGAATGAAAAAAAAAACCACACTCTAAATAAACAAAAACAAAACAAATGCAGATATTTATACCATAACTTTCAACCTTTAAATAGGACAGATGCCACCTCCAGGTCCGAGTTAACCTGATCTTGAATATTTTTACTATCCTCTTCATTTAAGGACTTCACAAATCGAGAACACACGTTCATATCAAATCGGTTAGGCAATATGAATTTCATCCCCATGGCAACACCCTGTGCCGATCCTTCTTGTGCATTTGAGTCCAGCTGATGTTCTATTTTAATGTCTGGCATGCCAGTTAGACTATAACTGCTGGGACACTCTTCCACTATCAGCTGGGCTCCAAGATCCAGATTTGCTGATGTGGCCATGATTTCAACTGTAGTTTTAATAATTAAAACATTTCTTCATAATTTCTTTTGGTTTTTTAAGAGTGGCATCCAGTGTATTCTTGAAATCTGGGTATAAAAAAAATCGGAAAGAAATTAAAAGTATTATATCAACTTAGGTAGAAGTGCATAAAATAATCATTTTCAATCAAGTATGCAAACAATATTCTTATAAACACCTATTAATAAGAGAAAGCATACAATGTTCATAGGTAGAGAACCCTGGATATAAATCCAAGCTCTGTCATTTATTAGCTGAATGAACCTTTCAAGTTACTCAGCCTCTCTAAGTCTCAGCCTCACTTGTAAAATGGAGATACCACCACTAACCTCACAGGATCCTGGTAGACCAAAAGAAATACAGTAACATTTTCACCTTCATCACTAAGTTCCAACAAATTTAATTACTCTTTTCTCCCCTTTCCTATTCCTGAATATTGGCAAATGGATGAAAGATCAGGCTAACAAGAAAAAATAAACTTTCATGTGAAAACTTTAACTTCTCATCTTAGGTTCATTTTTTAGCATGCTATGTTTGTAAGTGGCTCTCAGTTTGAATTTAAGATAGCATTCATGTTTGTACTCAAGTCTACGGGCATGTACAATACCCGTGATTCCTAGATAGTGAAAGACTGTACAAAGCTTTGGTTATGATGAACTGGAGACATATTTCTTTATCAGTTTTTGTTCAAATCACATGTTACCAAATTAATATAGATTTTTATGAAAATAAAGTGTGGAGATTATAGATTGGCTTCCTTTGCTTTAGCATCTCTAGGACATTAGGATCAAAGTAGAATTTTTGGATCTCA
>NW_005323539.1:0-1413 GCF_000412655.1 Myotis brandtii | reverse complement strand
AGACAGACTGCATCAAGTGAATGGAGAACTGGTCTCAAAACACTAACTCAAAAGCCAAAAAACATGCTTTTAAGGCCAAAATGGGAACATCCCAGGCTAGAGGAAGGACAGAAGGAGCTTGGCTGCTTGGGGCAATAGGCTTCTGTCTGAGCTGTGTACAAACATACCTTGAACTCATTCCCTCTGGGCTACCCTCTTGTCTACTTGATCTTCACTCTTGTCTCTGTTTTCCTTTGACTTTCCATTGACTATCTATAGGCACAGCTCCTCTTTGGGGCTCTTTTCCATGGTGACAGCTCTCACCTGGTGCTGGTGACAGTCCCTTCCTTTGCCTTGTCAGGCCATCTGGTAGGTGTCACTTTGCCTATTGGCTCCACTAATCTTGCCCACATAACTGTGCATGGTTCCTTCATAAAATCTTCAACCACCCTGTTGGCTGCTCCATGTTTCCTGCCAGGACTGTGACTGATAGATCAGCTCAAAGTGAAAGAGCCTGGGCATGGAAGCAGAGATGTGAACTCCAAAGAAGGAACAGAACTCTGGCTCTTGTGAGCTGATATGAGCTAGCTCCAGCCCACTTCTGACATGGTCCCATCCTTATATTGTGTTTCCATTCTGTTTCAGCCCTTGGGTGAACCATCCTTTTTAAGGCCATTGTGGTTATAGAAAATTTTTAATGTTATATAAAACCAGTAAAAACAAATGCCAATCTGAGAGAGCTTTTTATCTGGCAAATGAGATTGAGGCCAATCTCTCAATAGGTGGAGAAGAGAAAGTTTTGAACTTTTACTGCTGTTGTATATCAAAGGCAACAGACTACTTCTTATGATTCAAACAAGATCTAGAATCTGAACTCCATAATGGCAATGAGTAAGCAAGAGGAATTTGGAGGCAGTCTTAAGGGTAGAAAGAATAAGAAAAATTGGAAGCTGATTCTCTGAGCCTCAGTCACTGTTGCCAAATCCCTTGGTGATTATATATTCAACTGGGGCCCCGAGTTAGTCCCACTGAACACAATGCTGCATTACAAGAGGCTGAAAGACAGTCCTCCCAGGACATGCACACAATTTACATCTCACATGAAGCATGGAAAGGTACCGCCTACAACTCTTCTCTCCCTAGTCTGAAAGCAATGGGACAGGCTGAGCTGGGACAGAAAATGGCCCAGGTTCAAGATCTCAACAGCGTAGCTGCCAACCCACACTCTACTTGGCTCAAGATGGTGATATCATTTCCTCGCTTTCATGTGCTCTAAAATTTACTTATAAATGCATGGGGAGAAGAATTTTAAAAGGGGAAATGAATGAAGAAATTATACCTCCTCAGAGACACAAGCAGATTTGTACACTCCATGCCTTCTCTGAGCCAATCCAAACATGGTGCTCCCCCATGCCAAACTTTCTTCACCAAGAA
>NW_005323538.1:0-1412 GCF_000412655.1 Myotis brandtii | reverse complement strand
AAGGAAGGAAGGAAGGAAGGAAGGAAGGAAGGATGGTTTTCCTGGAAGAATGACGAGCCCATAAGAAAAAATAGTCTGGAGTCAAAATGATTGGTTTGCAGCTCAATTCTGGAACTTGCTAGCTGTGTCACCTCAGGCACGTTTGTTAAGCTTCCTAAGCCTCTATTTCCTCCTCGGTAAAATGAGGATTACTGTAGCACCCACCTCACTGGGTTGTTTGAGGATTAAATGTGGTGATACATGTGAAAACACTCCACAGTGTGCATTCCTATCATCTCCTTCATCGTCATTTTCTTCACTGTCACCATCACAGAGTGGGACACCATCTGCTCAGGACACAATTATTTATTGATCTCAAAACTGGGTCTCTTGTTCTAGAAACATCTTGACTTGGTGACCATTGAAAAATTAAGAAGCCTATTTTGTGGATGCTCATTAGCTATTACTCAGGAGGGAATTTACCATATTCATTTCATCTTCTGACATTGCATCAAGACATGGTGGAGGACATTCGAAACTTCTGTTGAATATTGATATTTTAATCAATTAACTTTTCTTCCAAATGTTCAAGGTATAACCTAAGAATGTGAGGCGGATGCACCTTTCATCATGGTATTAGTCGCATTACTGCGAATTTCACTCCCTGGGTTTACGACAGAATGTTCCCCTCGCATCCCAGAATACTTGCTAAAGCCAAACCCGCACAATCTTGGCGGGGACCCAGGGCTCACGGGTGCTCACTCACCTGACAAGCAATCACACTTCATTGGCAACAAGGAGGAATTCCCTTTCTGATGACAGATGCACTTCGGGGACACACCTGCTGGGCTGGGCACTGCCTCATAACCACTCAGGGGAACTGACCCAACAAGCTTTGCTCACCAGCAGGTAAACATCCGTCCCAGTCTATTCATCCACAGCCTCAAGTAAATGAATGCAGACACAGCAGGGAGTTTGCGAGGGAAGACAGAGGTGAGAAAGACTAGAAGGAGGCATTAGGATCTATGTCTTAATTCCACATCTATCCACTGTTTTTTCTCTCCCACTTACTGACTCAACCACCCAACAGCAAAATATATCCTTGCTCGGAAAAAAAGGAACTGGTGCTGAATCATCACCTACTCATACACTTGATTTACAAAATTACTACCCTGGGGTTATAATTTTCATAGGTCTTTTGTCCTCCTCTTCTCTCTCTTATCCCAGATGTTACTCTAATCACATAACCTTTCACCCAGATCAAAATAATGGTCCTGATAATCAAGATTTTTTTTAAGTGAAAGAAGAAAGAATGACCACCTATGTCGTGGTGCATAAAATTTACAGATTACAGAAAACACGTTGCTGTTAGTGTTTGATTTTTAACAAAGCGTTCTCCAAATCTGTGATTCTCAGCATTCCCACAGTCCCTT
>NW_005323537.1:0-1412 GCF_000412655.1 Myotis brandtii | reverse complement strand
TAATGGTTAAGGAGAGGTGAGTAGTTGTTATTTGGGCAAGTTAAGGACCACTTTTCTTAACTATTCTTGGTATCTTTCTTCCCTGTCTGACTTGGACTACCTGAAGCCCATTTTGGTCTTTGAAATTTAGATGACCTTGTCTGTGGATGAAATGCCAATCTATTATACTTGAGTGAAATATTGGTTGGAGGTAGAATTGAGGAGTTAAGTGCCACATATTTAGCCTGAGTGATATTTAAAGGAATAATAAATTACCCTAACTTAGCATAAGCAATTCATTGCTTGTATTGGTTTTGAATATTTACATGAATATTGATAATTAAAATCTTAATACCTCTCAGTTTGAATACTGTAAATGCTTCAGTATAGATTTTCTATGAAGTGAAATTTCATGTCCATTGCTAGAATCCTTAAGAAAATTCTCACTACTTTAAAACCTAATAGTTAAAGCTAGAAATTAAGCATACAAATTATTTTAAGATACCAGTTTCTGGGATATAAGTGCAGATTATGCACAAGTGAACTTTAGGATAACTCATTTTGCTCATAAGCTTGTCATAGTCATAATCACTGTTATTTAAATTGGTTCGGGTGTTTGTTGTGGTTGTTAGCTATAGTACTGCAAACGCATTTTAAGATTTTATTATTCTTTTAACTATTTATAATTATGGACTCATTTCATTTTGAAAGAAATTATAATATTCTAATTCCATGCCCACTTAAAACTGAAAAATAATCCAAAGCAGTGAAGATTGCACTACACAAAATTGAATGTGCTTAAAGCGGATTTTCTCAGGACTCGAGCCTCAAATTTTATTGCTCCTGAGACTCATGATGGTTATATAATATAGATTTAAAGAACATTTTTGAGACTCCTGTTGACATAGGTGAGCAAAATGCTTCCTTGGAAACCATTCAATGTCCATTCACAGTAAAGCGTGGGTTAAAGGGCCGGATGCATACAGTGTGCGTTGATGTGCAATGATCAGCAAGTTCAGGGGAGCCTGTCTCTGTTAAGGACAGTGCATTTCTTTTGGTCTTTTAACAACTGCTGTTTTAAAAGGGGGGAAAATCAGCATTGAAACGATCTGAGGTAAAGCTACTGAAACCTAACCCCAAAAGGCATGCTCTCACAAAAAACTCTTCTTAGTTCTTGCAGTGCAGTTATGGCCGTGGACATGTGGTATACATTACCTCGCCCAGGGAATTCAAACCTCCGCAGTGTGGAGTCACAGTGAAGGCTAATTTCAAAATGAAGTGGTAGCCTTTGCTCCCTGGGTAGCTCTGTTACTGACCAGTGTTTCTTATTAGCTTGACGTTAGTCTAGGGCTGCTGTGGGTGGGACAGGGAAATGGAAATTTAAAGGGGACCGGAGTTAGGATATATATTTATAAACCTCTCTCCCCTGCCCA